>NW_027650603.1:0-59977 GCF_965287045.1 Carcharhinus amblyrhynchos
GTGAGTGGGAGTGAGGGGGGAGTGAGTGGGAATGAGGGGGTAGTGAGTGGGTGTGAGTGGGAGTGAGGGGGAGTGAGTGGGAGTGAGGGGGGAGTGAGTGGGAATGAGGGGGTAGTGAGTGGGTGTGAGTGGGAGTGAGGGGGGAGTGAGTGGGAGTGAGGGGGGAGTGAGTGGGTGTGAGTGGGAGTGAGGGGGAGTGAGTGGGAGTGAGGGGGGAGTGAGTGGGAGTGAGGGGGGAGTGAGTGGGAGTGAGTGGGAGTGAGTGGGAGTGAGGGGGAGTGAGTGGGAGTGAAGGGGGAGTGAGTGGGAGTGAGGGGGGTAGTGAGTGGGAGTGAAGGGGGAGGTGAGTGGGAGTGAGGGGGGGTAGTGAGTGGGAGTGAAGGGGGAGTGAGTGGAGTGAGGGGGGGTAGTGAGTGGGAGTGAGTGGGAGTGAGTGGGAGCGAGGGGGTAGTGAGTGGGAGTGAAGGGGAGTGAGTGGGAGTGAGTGGGAGTGAGGGGGAGTGAGGGGGAGTGAGTGGGAGTGAGGGGGTAGTGAGTGGGTGTGAGTGGGAGTGAGGGGGGAGTGAGTGGAGTGAGGGGGAGTGAGATGGGAGTGAGTGGGAGTGAGGGGGGAGTGAGTGGGAGTGGGAGTGAGGGGGGAGTGAGTGGGAGTGAAGGGGTAGTGAGTGGGAGTGAAGGGAGTGAGGGGGGAGTGAGTGGGAGTGAGGGGGGAGTGAGTGGGAGTGAAGGGGGAGTGAGTGGGAGTGAGGGAGTAGTGAGTGGGAGTGAGTGGGAGTGAGGGGGGAGTGAGTGGGAGTGAGGGGGAGTGAGGGGGGAGTGAGTGGGAGTGAAGGGAGTGAGGGGGTAGTGAGTGGGAGTGATGGGAGTGAGGGGAGAGTGAGTGGGAGTGAGGGAGTAGTGAGTGGGAGTGAGGGGGGAGTGAGTGGGAGTGAGGGGGGAGTGAGTGGGAGTGGGAGTGAGGGGGGAGTGAGTGGGAGTGAAGGGGTAGTGAGTGGGAGTGAAGGGAGTGAGGGGGGAGTGAGTGGGAGTGAGTGGGAGTGAGGGGGGAGTGAGTGGGAGTGAGGGGGGAGTGAGTGGGAGTGAGGGGGGAGTGAGTGGGAGTGAGGGGGGAGTGAGTGGGAGTGGGAGTGAGGGGGAGTGAGTGGGAGTGAAGGGGTAGTGAGTGGGAGTGAAGGGAGTGAGGGGGAGTGAGTGGGAGTGAGTGGGAGTGAGGGGGGAGTGAGTGGGAGTGAGTGGGAGTGAGGGGAGTGAAGGGAGTGAGGGAGTAGTGAGTGGGAGTGAGGGGGAGTGAGGGGTAGTGAAGGAGTGAGGGGGTAGTGAGTGGGAGTGAGTGGGAGTGAGGGGGGAGTGAGTGGGAGTGAGGGGGGAGTGAGTGGGAGGTGAGGGGGGTGAGTGGGAGTGAGGGGAGTGAGGGGGTAGTGAAGGGAGTGAGGGGGTAGTGAGTGGGAGTGAGTGGGTTCCCCCTCTCCCCAGTCGGGAGGCTGGATCAGGAGCTGTGCTGTGTGTCAGTGACTCAGTGAGGTGTGAGATGTTTTGTTCGGTGTCTAGTGATGAACTTGTGCACAGAGCCAGTGCTGCCTCACACTCAGATCACTCCACACATCACATTGCATCACCCTGCCTACATCCTTCAAACAAATCATCCCCTTCAATCGCGGGCACTCCTGTCCCCATTGAGGGAGAGCGAGAGCGAGAGTGCTGACTGTCGCTGCTTTAACCTGAGACTCACCACACCTCAGGCAAGAGGCAAAGGGGGTGAAGATGGAGCCGCTACGAATGGGTGGTTAGCGCTGCTGCCTCACAGCTCCAGGGACCCGGGTTCGATTCCCGGCTCGGGTCACTGCCTGTGTGGAGATTGCACATTCTCCCCGTGTCTGCGTGGGTTTCCTCCGGGTGCTCCGGTTTCCGAAGATGTGCGGGGTAGGTGGATTGGCTAAAATGGCCCTGAGTATCATGGGGATAAATATGGGGGGGGGGTTTCGGGAATAGGTAGGATTGCGGTCAGTACAGACTCGATGGGCCGAATGCCCTCCTTCTGCACTGGAATGATCTGTGATTTCATTCCGTGAAGGGGACATTAGTGAACCAGGTGGGTTTTGACAACATTTGACTCACAACTTTAGTAAATCCTCAGCGCTGATGGTGCTTACAAAGGGATAGAGAAACAAACCCTCTCCTGCTCCTGAATTCGATCCGAAATGGCAACGCAGGATCAGAGAACGCAATTAAGGCATCCTGTATTTTGACTTGATTTATTATTGTCCCATGTATTGGGATACAGTGAAAAGTATTGTTTCTTGCGCACTATACAGACAAAGCATACCATTCATAGAGTACATAGGGGAGAAGGATTTGATTTGATTTATTATTGTCACATGTATTGGGGTATGGTGAAAAGTATTGTTTCTTTGCGCGCTATACAGACAAAGCATACCGTTCACAGAGAAGGAAAGGAGAGAGTGCAGAATGTAGTGTTACAGTCAGAGCTAGGGTGTAGAGAAAGGTCCATTTAATGCGAGGTAGGTCCATTCAAAGTCTGACAGCAGCAGGGAAGAAGCTGTTCTTGAGTCGGTTGGTACGTGACCTCAGATTTTTGTACCTTTTCTCCCGACGGAAGAAGGTAGAAGAGAGAATGTCTGGGGTGCGTGGGGGGTCCTTGATTATGCTGGCTGCTTTTCCCCGAGGCAGTGGGAAGTGTAGATAGAGTCTATGGATGGGAGGCTGGTTTGCCTGATGGGACTGGGCTACATTCACAACCCTTTGTAGTTTTGGGCAGAGCAGGAGCCCATACCAAGCGGTGATACAACCAGAAAGAATGCTTTCTATGACGCATCTGTAAAAGTTGGTGAGAGTTGTAGCGGACATGCCAAATTTCCTTAGTCTTCTGAGAAAGTAGAGGTGTTGGTGGGCTTTCGTAACTATGGTATCGGCTCTGTGGCGGACCAGGACAAGTTGTTGGTGATCTGGACACCTAAAAACTTGAAGCTCTCGACCATTTCTACTTCTTTCCCATTGATGTAGACTGGGGCGTGTTTTCCACTATGTTTCCTGAAGTCGATGACAATTTTCTTCATTTTGTGCCCTGGTTGTTTTAGTCTGCGCAAAGACTTCATTTTAAGATATTTCTGCTTATGCATGATTACATTTAAACATAGGGGTTAACTAACCCTGCTAAGTTAAAGAAATGTAGCTGGCTTGACTGCACGTTGAATGAGAAGGCATGATGGGTTCGCTATAAAAGCATTGACTGCATTCCTGAAGGGTACACATTGCAGGCAAACAACTGTTTTCTATGACAGCAGTTGTGTGTATTGTTTTTCCAGATGGAGACAGCATGTGAAAAACACTTCCAATAACAAGATAAGGGTTGAAATATATTTTGACTTTTAGTGAGTGTGTGAGGTCAGTTTGAGTTCAGTTCAAGGTCAGTTCTTAGATTATAGGGATTTGTTTAGAAGCCAGTCTCCAAGTTCACTTTTTTGCTTCTGTCTTGCAAATTCTTTGTTATTTTGGATAAAAGCAATCCATTTTAAAACCCAAAGTGCGTCCCCTCGTCTCTTCAGACAGGCGAATGGACCTGTCCATTCACTGTCTGAATGGACCATTCCTGGTGGACCTGCCCCCCCAAGGGCGGCACGGTAGCACAGTGGGTTAGCACTGCTGCTTCACAGCTCCAGGGTCCTGGGTTCAATTCCCGTGCTCGGGTCGCTTGTCTGTGTGGAGTTTGCACATTCTCCTCGTGTCTACGTGGGTTTCCTCCGGGTACTCCAGTTTCCTCCCACAGTCTAAAGATGTGCGGGTTAGGTTAATTGGCCGTGCTAAGAAATTGCCCCTTAGTGTCCAGGGATGTGTAGGTTAGAGGGATTAGTGGGTATAATATGTAGGGATATGAGGGTAGGGCCTGGGTGGGATTGTGTTCAGTACAGACTCGATGGGCCAAAGGGCCTCTTTCTTCACTGTAGGGTTCTATGATTCTATGACCTGACAATTGCTCCCAGCTATTTTCAAATTTTAATTCCACCTTCCTTAACTGAATTTAAACTCCACCAGTTGCCATGCTGGCGTTCGAACCCCCTCACCCTCCAGGACATTAGCTTGGGCTGGATTATTAATACCAATGAGGTCAGGACTGAGGTCTCAACAAAACAAAGGAGACTCTCATTGACTTCAGGAAGCATAAAGGAGAACATGCCCCCTGTCTACCTCCATGGGGCAAAGTAGAAAGGGTCTAGAGCTTCAAGTTTCTAAGTGTCCAGATCAGCAACAACCTGTCCTGGTCCCCCCCCCATGCCGACACTATAGTTAAGAAAGCCCCACCAACGCCTCTACTTTCTCAGAAGACTAAGGAAATTTGACATGTCCGCTACGACTCTCACCAACTTTTACAGATGCCCCATAGAAAGCATTCTTTCTGGTTGTATCACAGCTTGGTCTGGGCTCCTGCTCTGCCCAAGACCGCAAGGAACTACAAAAGGGTTGTGAATGTAGCCCAATCTATCGCACAAACCAGCTTCCCATCCATTCCTGCTGCCTCGGCAAAGCAGTCGGCATAATCAAGGACCCCACACACCCCGGACATTCTTTCTTCCACCTTCTTCCTTTGGGAAAAATATACAAAAGTCTGAGGTCATGCACTAACCAACTCAAGGACAACTTCTTCCCTGTTGCTGTCAGACTTTTGAATGGACCTACCTCACACTAAGTTATCTTTCTCTACACCGTAGCTATGACTGTAACATTACATTCTGCACCCTCTCCTTTCCTTTTCTATGAACGGTATGCTTTGTCTGTACAACGTGCAAGAAACAATACTTTTCACTGTATCCCCATACATGTGACAATAATAAATCAAATCCTTCTCCCCGTGTACTCTATGAATGGTATGTTTTGTCTGTATAGCGCGCAAGAAACAATACTTTTCACTGTATCCCAATACATGTGACAATAATAAATCAAATCCTTCTCCCCGTGTACTCTATGAATGGTATGCTTTGTCTGTATAGCGCACAAGAAACAATACTTTTCACTGTATCCCAATACATGTGACAATAATAAATCAAATCAAATCAAAGAGAAATGGTTAGTTATCGAGAGAGGGTCATTAGCAGGTGAAGGGGAGGCGATGGTTCTGTGGCATTGTCACTGAATTAATCGTGTGGAGACCTAGGGCGAGATCTAGGGTCCCGGGTTCGAATCTCACCACGGAAGATGGGTGATATCTGAATTCAATAAAAATCTGAAATTAAAAATCTAAAGCTGACCAGGAAACCATTGTCTATTGTTGGAAAAAAACCCATCTGGTTCACTAATGTCCTTTAGGGAAGGAAATCTGCCGTCCTTACCCCGGTCTGGCCTACATGTGACTCCAGAGCCACAGCCAATGGGGTTGACTGCCCTCCAAGGGGCAACGAGGGATGGGCAATAAATGCTGGCCCAGCCCATGTCCCACAAGTGAATGAAAGAAATATCAGCCTGGCAGAGGGCCAGCACGATACGAAGGGCCAAATGGCCTCCCTCTGCGCTGTTACTGTTGGACGGAACTGCTCCGTCTGCCGCGGTCTCAGGCGTGAGTTACCCGTCTCTCAGTCCCTCGGGGTAAAGAACAAGGGAGAGACAGAGAACCCAATCAGTCAGATGTCACCGGTGAGATGGGAGGTGACACGTCAGGATCGGAAACACAGATTACACAAGACACGTCTGTGGCAGGGGAATCGGTCTCTGCTCATTCCTCCTCGCAATCCAAAGCCTTTCGGTCAATTATGAATGCAACCGAAACCAGGCGCCGCGCTATCAATTATTAATGCTTTAATTAGGTTCAAAAAATGAACGACTTTACAGTCCAAAGAACAAAGAAAATTGCAACACAGGAACAGGCCCTCTGCACCGACCATGCTGCCCGACTGAACTAAAAACCCCCCCCCCCAACCCTTCCGGGAACCATATCCCTCTATTCCCCATCCTATTCATGTACTTGTCAAGACATCCCCTTAAAAGTCACTATCGTATCTGCTCCCACTGCCTCTCCCCAGCAGCGAGTTCCAGGCACCCACCAACTTCTGCGTAAAAAAACCTCCCTCGTCCATCTCCTTGCCCCTCGCACCTTAAACCTGCGCCCCCCCCCCTAGTAATTAACTCTTCCACCCTGGGGGAAAAAGCTTCTGACCATCCACTCTGTCCCTCATAATCTTGTAGACTTCTATCAGGTCGCCCCTCAACCTCCAGTGAGAACAAACCAAGTTTCTCCAACCTCTCCTCATAGCCGATGCCCTCCGTACCAGGCAACATCCTGGTAAATCTGTTCTGTACCCTCTCCAAAGCCTCCACATCCTTCTGGGAGTGTGGCGACCAGATTTGAAGACTGTATTCCAAGTGCAGCTTAACTAATAAAGCCACAACTTAACTTGCCAATTTTTAAACTCAATGCCCCAGTCGATGAAGGCAAGCACGCCGTGCGCCTTGTTGACCACCTTCTCCACCTGCGTCGCCACTTTCAGTGACCTGTGTATCTGTACACCCAGATCCCTCTGCCTATCAATATTGTTAAGGGTCCTGCAATTTACAGTGCACTTCCCATCTGTGTTAGACTTTCCAAAATGCATTACCTCGCATTCCTCTGTGAGACAATTTACAGATTCTGCACCCCACAGAAGCAGGGAGGTTGTCCCCACTGGCCAGTGAAACCAGAACGAAGGGGAGTTGCCCGAAAATTCCAGAGATGGAGGGTTTGTTGTTTGAAGAGAGATGGAACAGTTTGGGACCATACACTTTGGAATGTAGGAGAATGAGGGGAGATCAAGTTGAGGTTTACAAGATGATAAAAGGCCTGGATAAAGTGGATGTGGAGCGGATGCTTCCTCTGGTGGGACATTCTAGGAAGAGAGAGGTCATAGACTTAGGATGAGGGGTAGCAAATTTAAAACAGAGTTGGGGAGAAAGGGCTTCTACCAAAGGGTTGTGAATCTGTGAAATTCACTCCCCCCAAAGTGCAGTGGGTGCTGGGACAGTGAGTACGTTTGAGGAGGGAGTGAGACAGATTTTTAATGGGTTGAAGGGTGATGGGGAGAAGGCAGGAAAATGGGGATGAGGGGCACGTCAGCCATGATTGAATGGCGGAACGGACCCGATGGGCCGAACGGCCTAATTCTGCACCGATACCTTGTTAACTTCTGAATAAGGGGGCGCAGATTTAGGACTGAGTTGAGGAGGAACTCCTTCACACAAAGGGTTGTGAATCCCCTGCCCAGTTGAGGCCACCTCGTTGAGTGTTTTTAAGGCAAGGATCGATAGATTTTTGAACAGTAAAGGAATGAAGGGTTAGGATGAGCGGGCGGGTAAGTGGAGCTGAGTCTAGGAAAAGATCAGCCGTGATCTTATTGAATGTCGGAGCAGGCTCGAGGAGCCAGATGGTCCTACTCCTGCTCCTAGTTCTTATATTCTTCAGAGGGTGTGGGTTTCGGGTATAGAGAGATTTAAAAATAAATCCGGTTGCAATCAATCCCTTTTGGAAAGTACTACACCACCCCCACTGTCCCCTAACACTTCGCTGTTGAATTTTTGATTTGATTTGATTTGGTTCACTATTGTCCATGTATTGGGATACAGTGAAAAGTATTGTTTCTTGCACACTATACAGACAAAGCATACTGTTCATAGAGTACATACGGGAGAAGGATTTGATTTGATTTATTATTGTCACATGTATTGGGACACAGTGAAAAGTATTGTTTCTTGCGCACTATACAGACAAAGCATACCATTCATAGAGTACATAGGGGAGAAGGATTTGATTTATTATTGTCACATGTATTGGGACACAGTGAAAAGTATTGTTTCTTGCACGCTATACAGACAAAGCATACTGTTCATAGTGTACATAGGGGAGAAGGATTTGATTTGATTTATTATTGTCACATGTATTGGGATAGAGTGAAAAGTATTATTCCTTGCGTGCTACACAAAGCATACAGTTCATAGAGTACATAGGGGAAAAGGAGAGGAGAGAGTGCAGAGTGTAGTGTTACAGTCATAGCTAGGGTGTAGAGAAAGATCAACTTACTACGAGGTGGGTCCATTCAAAAGTCTGACAGCAGCAGGGAAGAAGCTGTTCTTGAGTCGGTTGGTACGGGACCTCAGACTTTTGTATCTTTTTTCCCGAAGGAAGAAAGTGGAAGGGAGAATGTCCGGGGTGTGTGGGGGAGTCCTAAGTTATCCTGGCTGCTTTTCCCGAGGCAGTGGGAAGCGTAGACAGAGTCAATGGATGGGAGGCTGGTTTGTGTGATGGATTGGGCTACATTCACCACCCTTCTGTAGTTCCTTGAGGTCTTGGGCAGAGCAGGAGCCCAGACCGAGCTGTGATACAACCAGAAAGAACACTTTCTATGGGGCATCTGTAAAAGTTGGTGAGAGTCGTAGCGGACATGCCAAATTTCCTTAGTCTTCTGAGAAAGTAGAGGCGTTGGTGGGGCTTTCTTAACCATAGTGTCGGCATGGGGGGGGGACCAGGACAGGTTGTTGATGATCTGGACACCTAAAAAACTTGAAGCTCTCGACCCTACTTTGTCCCCTTTCACGTGGACAGGGGTATGTTCTCCACTACGCTTCCTGAAGTCGATGAATATTTGGAATTTGGAATGAATTTGGCTGGAGCTCCGAGGCCCACTCACCCCACCTCCCCCTCCCCCCCATTGGTGAGCACCAGCCGAATCCCTTCACCCAGTCGGGAGTGGGGGGGGGAGCGAACTCGAGAGCCAGGAGGAGCGGGTGATAGGAAAGGGTGAAAGGAAGGAGAGAGGGAGCAGGGAGATTGGAAGAGTCTGGGTGTGGACTCAGAGCAAAGCGACTCAATTAGAGAAAAAGCCTGGGATTGAAGGCTGGAGCAGACGGTTGAAAGGTATGTGGAATGAAATATGTTACACAAAGGCAGGAACTAGTGTCACTCCTGTACACAGCTTCTCCCGGTGCTATCCAGAGCCCTTGGCGGGGGGAGAGGCAGAGTAATGATCCAGGGGAATAATTAAAATAAATCAAATGGAGGGGATTTGAAGATTAGGAGGGACCTTTGGCGACTGGGATTAATTCAAAGCACTGAGAAATGTAGCAACAGCAGTTGGAGGCGTGTAGGGACACATCATTAGCAGAATCACTCCTTTAACATTTCAATATTCCATCTCATTCCCCCGATCCCTTCACACTGTCAAGGATCACAGCCGGACTTCATGTACTGTCACCTCTCTGTGTCAGGCTGTACAATGTCCCCCCCCCCTCTCTCAGTATCCCTCCCTCTCTCTCTCCACCTCCCTCTAAATACTCCTCCCTCTACCTGCTTATATCACTCCCAATGCTCACGCGCGTACACTCACACACGCACACACCCACACGCAAACTTGTCACACACGCACACACACTCTTACACACACACACACACACACACTCACACGCACACACACTCAGGCACACACTCAAAGACACGCATGCACACTCACACTCATTTACACATTCATATCCCACTGTCTCTACATCCCTCTCTCTCCCCGTCTCACTCACTCACACACGTACACACACGTACACACACACACACACACACACACACACACACACACACACACACACACACACACACACACACACACACACACACACACACACACACTCAGGCACACACTCAAAGGCACGCATGCACACTCACACTCATTTACACATTCATATCCCACTGTCTCTACATCCCTCTCCCCATCTCACACACACACACACACACACACACACACTCACACGCACACACACTCAGGCACACACTCAAAGACACGCATGCACACTCACACTCATTTACACATTCATATCCCACTGTCTCTACATCCCTCTCTCTCCCCGTCTCACTCACTCACACACGTACACACACACACACTCACAGATACAGTCATGCACACACAATCACATGCATGTACATACACTCACGTGCACACACTCACACACAAACACTCAAGCACAAACATTCATATGCATACACTCGCGCGCATGCACTCGCACGCATGCACACTCACTCACCACACTCACACACATGAGCGCACGCTCGCACGCACACACTCACGTGCAAACACTCGCAATGGCACACTCATGCAGGCACACACTCGCGCTGGCACACACTCGCGCTGGCACACACTCGCGCGTGAACACTCGCACATGAACATTCGCATGCGTGCATTTGCATGCATGCACACACACACACACGTGCGCACGCTCACGCACGCTGTCACATGCACATACCTGCACACACACACTCGCACATGCACACACGCGCACACAAACTTGTCACACACGCACACACACTCATGCGCACACACTCACACGCACATACACTCACATTCTCACGCACACACACACTCTCATACACACACACTCACATGCACACACACTCAGACACACACTCAAAGACACGCATGCACACTCACACTTATTTACATATTCACACACACACACACGCTCACACACTCACAGACGCTCACACACTCACACTCTCTCACACACACATAAACCACACACTCTCTCACACACCCAAACACACCCACTCGCACGCGTGCATTCTTTCTCACAGGGTGGGATTTTACTGCCTCACTCAGCCCAAAACCGTAAAATCCCGTCAGAGATCAAGGACCTTTGCATTGTCCTTACCCCCACTGCACCCCCCCCCGATTTCCATGCTGGACTAAAATTGTGGTCCCTCTCTCTCTGCCTCTCCCTCTGTCCCTCTCTCTGTCTGTCTGTCTGTCTCTCTCTCTGTTTCTCTCTGTCTCTCTCCCTCTCCCTCTCTGTCTCTCTCTCCCTCTCTCACACACACTCGGTCTCTCACTCTCTGTCTCCCCCTTCTCGCTCTCTCTCTCTGTCTCTCTCTCTCTCCTTCTCCGTCTGTCTGTCTGTCAGTCTCTCTCTGTCTCTGTATCTGTCTCTCTCTCTCTCTGTTCTCCCTCTCTGTCTCTCTCTCTCTGTCCCTCTCTCTCTCTCTCTCTCCCTCTCCCTCTCTGTCTCTCTCTCTCTCACACACTCTCTCTCTCTCTCTCTCCCCCTCTCCCTCACTCTCTCTCTCTCTCTCTCTCCCTCTCTCTCTCACTCTCTCTCTCTCTCTCCCTCACTCTCTCTCCCTCTCCCTCTCTGTCTCTCTGTCTCCCTCCCTCTCTCTCTCCCTCTCCCTCACTCTCTCTCTCCCTCTCTCTCCCTCTCCCTCTCCCTCCCTCTCTCTCTCTCTCCCTCTCCCTCCCTCTCTCTCTCTCCCTCTCCCTCACTCTCTCTCCCTCTCCCTCTCCCTCTCTGTCTCTCTGTCTCCCTCCCTCTCTCCCTCTCCCTCCCTCTCTCTCTCTCTCCCTCTCTCTCTCCCTCCCTCTCTCTCTCTCTCCCTCTCTCCCTCTCCCTCTCCCTCCCTCTCTCTCTCTCTCCCTCCCTCTCTCCCTCTCCCTCCCTCTCTCTCCCTCTCTCTCTCTCTCCCTCTCCCTCTCTCTCTCTGTCCCTCTCTCTCTCTGTCTCTCTGTCTCTCTCCCTCTCCCTCTCCCTCTCTGTCTCTCTGTCTCCCTCCCTCTCTCCCTCTCCCTCCCTCTCTCTCTCTCTCCCTCTCTCCCTCTCCCTCTCCCTCCCTCTCTCTCTCTCTCCCTCTCTCCCTCTCCCTCTCCCTCCCTCTCTCTCTCTCTCCCTCCCTCTCTCCCTCTCCCTCCCTCTCTCTCCCTCTCTCTCTCTCTCCCTCTCCCTCTCTCTCTCTGTCCCTCTCTCTCTCTGTCTCTCTGTCTCTCTCTCTCTCTCTCTCTCTCCCTCTCCCTCTCCCTCTCTCTCCCTCTCTCCCTCTCCCTCTCTCCCGGTTTTGGAGTGACCCCTGTCTGATTCGCTCTGTTGACTCTCCCGGCCCTGACCCCACCCCCCAGCGAAACCCAAACCCCACCAATCCCACCGCAGCCCTCCGAGCCCCCGGCCAATCGGAGGTCGCGCCGCCATCTTTCTCCCAGGGTTGAAGGTTTGATGTGATTGGTTGGCGCTGCGCCAAGGGGGTGATGTCAATGCCTGCCCCCTGCTGGACGCTCGCTGCGTTGGCGATGCCCGATTGATCCGCTAAAGATCTCCCGGCTAGCTCCCATTGGGGCCTCGGGGAGCCGGATGGCCGTCGCAATGGATTCCCGGGGAAAGTGGACAACGCAGAGGTCACACGAGGCTGCGAGACCCTTCCCAGAGGGCAGTGGGAGGCCGGGTCATCGGACTGTGTGGAGGCTGAGTTGGGTTTTCAATTAACAGGGGTATCGGGGGCGAGGGAAGAGAGGAGGGAATGGGAGCCATAGAAACATAGAAGGTCGGAGCAGGAGGAGGCCATTTGGCCCTTCGAGCCTGCTGCACCATTCATGGCCATCATGGCCGATTGTCCAACTCAAGAGCCTAATCCTGCTTTCCCCCCCATAACCTTTGACCCCATTCGCCCCAAGCGCTATATCCAATCGCCTCTCAAATACATTCAATGTTTTGCCATCAACTACTTCCTGTGGGAATGAATTCCACACCGGATGGAGAAATGTCTCCTCACCTCCATCCCTAAATGGTCTACCCCCCAATCCTCAGACCCCTCCGCACCATGGGGAACATCCTCCCTGCATCTCCCCTGTCTAGCCCTGTTGGAATTTTATAAGTCTCTATGAGATTCCTCTGAACTCCAGGGAAAACAATCCCAACCGAGTCAATCTCTCCTCGTACATCAGTCCCCGGGATCAGCCTGGTAAACCTTCGCTGGGCTCCCTCCAGAGAGAGAACATCCTTCCTCCGAAAAGGGGACCGAAACTGCACCCACGATACTCTAGGTGTGTCCTCACCAAGGCCCCTGTATCATTGCAACAACACATCCCCTGCCCCTGTACTCCAAACCTCTCGCGATGAAGGCCATTCGCCTTCTTTACCACCTGCTGCACCTGCACGCTTACCTTCAGCGACTGGTGCACCAGGACGCCCAGATCCCTCTGCACACTCCCATCTCCTGCTAGAGGGATGGAGTACAAAACCAGCGAGGTTATGTTGCAGCTGTATAAGGTGCTAGTGAGGCCACACTTGGAGTACTGTGTACAGTTTTGGTCTCCTATGGGATGCTGGCCTTCATAGCAAGGGGGATTGAATATAAAAGTAGGGAGGTCTTGCTGCGGCTGTATAGGGCATTGGTGAGGCCGCAGCTGGAGTACTGTGTGCAGTTTTGGCCGCCGCACTTACGCAAGGATATTTTGGCCTTGGAGGGAGTGCAGAGGAGGTTTACTAGGCTGATGCCGGAGTTGAGGGGGTTGAGCTTTGAGGAGAGGCTAAATAAACTAGGCTTGTACTCGTTAGAGCTTAGAAGAATGAGGGGAGATCTCATTGAGACATATAAGATGATGAATGGGATGGATAGGATAGAGGTGGAGAGACTCTTCCCGCTCAGAAAGGACAGTAGGACTAGGGGGCACAGCCTCAAGATAAAGGGGGGGCGGTTTAGAACGGAGTTGAGGAGGAACTTCTTCACTCAAAGGGTGGTGAATCTCTGGAATTCTCTGCCCGTTGAAGTGGTGGAGGCTGCCTCGCTAAATATTTTTAAGACGCGGGTTGATGGGTTTTTGATAAGAGAGGGGATTAAGGGTTATGGGGAGAGGGCGGGAATGTGGAACTGAGCCACGACAGATCAGCCACGATCTTATTGAATGGCGGGGCAGGCTCGAGGGGCTGGAAGGCCTACTCCTGCTCCTATTTCTTATGTTCTTATGTTCTTACTTGAGAAAGGATATACTGGCACTGGAGAGGAGGTTGACTCCGGAGTTGAGAGGGTTGGATTATGAGGAGAGACTGAGTAGACTGGGGCTATACTCATTGAAATTCAGAAGAGTGAGGAGGAGATCTTCTGGAAACTTTTAGATTTACAAAGGGAATAGATAAGATAGAAACAGGGAAGTTGTTTCCATTGGATGAAACTAGAACTGGGGGGGGGCATGGCCTCAAAATAAGGGGGAGCAGATTTAGGACTGAGTTGAGGAGGAACTTCTTCACACAAAGGGTTGTGAATCCCCTGTCCAGTTGAGGCTACCTCGTTGAATGTTTTTAAGGCAAGGATAGATAGATTTTTGAACAGTGAAGGAATGAAGGGTTATAGTGAGCGGGCGGGTAAGTGGAACTGAGTCCACGTAAAGATCAGCCATGGTCTTATTGAATGGCGGAGCAGGCTCGAGGGGCCAGATGGCCCTACTCCTGCTCCTAGTTCTTATGTTCTCAAGTAGGCGTATGGTGTACTGGCCTTCATTAATCGAGGGATTGAGTTTAGGAGTCGGGAGGTAATGCTGCAACTTTATAGGACCCTTGTCAGGTCCCACTTGGAGTACTGTGCGCAGTTCTGGTCGCCTCACTACAGGAAGGATGTGGAGGCTATTGAGAGGGTGCAGAGGAGATTTACAAGGATGTTGCCTGGATTGGGAGGCATGGCTTATGAGGATAGGTTGAGGGAGCTGGGACTCTTCTCCCTGGAGAGACGAAGGTTGAGAGGCGACCTGATTAGAGGTTTATAAGATGTTGAGAGGAATAGATAGGGTGGATTCTCGGAGGCTATTTCCCAGGGCTGAAATGGTCGCTACGAGAGGACACAGGTTTAAGGTGCGGGGAGCAGGTACAGAGGAGATGTTAGGGGTAAGTTTTTCACTCAGAGGGTGGTGAGTGAGTGGAATCGGTGGTGGTAGAGGCGAACTCGCTGGGGTCTTTTAAAAGACTTCTGGATGAGTACATGGGATCTAATGGGATTGAGGGTTATAGATAGGCCTGGTAGGTAGGGATATGATCAGTGGGCCAAAGGGCCTGTTTGTGCTGTAGTGTTCTATGTTCTACGTTCAATGTTCTCCCAACTTACAGCCATTCAGGCAGCAATCTGCCTTCTTGTTTTTGCTTCCAAGGTGAATAACCTCACATTTATCCAAATTATCCTTCATCTGCCATTGGTTAACCCACTCACCCAAACCTGTCCAGATCATTCTGAAGGATCTCTGCATCCCCGTCCCAGTTCACCCTCCCACCCAACTTGGTATCATCTGGAAACTTTGAGATGTTACGTTTTGTTCCCTCGCCGATCAGTTGGGGGCCACAGCTTTGTTCTGGCCGAGTGGCGGGCCAGGCTCAGAAGGCCGAGTGGCCTCACCCTACCCCTGATTGGTGCGACTGGAGACAGCACCGTGACTGCCACCTAGTGGTGGTCGCCAGGTGACGTCGATTTCGGGGCTTTTGGGCGTCTGGATTTGAGGTTTAGAGTTTTAAAGTTTATTTATTGGCGTCACAATCATTAGAAACACTACTGCACAGAAAGAGGCCATTCAGCCCATCAATTCTGCACTGACCACAATCCTACCCCCATCTCCCTACATATTTACCCACTAATCCCTCTAACCTACACATCTCAGGACACGAAGGGGCAAATTTTTAGCACAGCCAATCAACTGAACTAAGGGACAATTTAGCATGGCCAATCCACCTAACCCGCACATCTTTGGACACTAAGTGGCAATTTAGCATGGCCAATCCACCTAACCCGCACATCTTTGGACACTAAGGGACAATTTAGCATGGCCAATCCACCTAACCCGCACATCTTTGGACACTAAGGGACAATTTAGCATGGCCAATCCACCTAACCCGCACATCTTTGGACACTAAGGGACAATTTAGCATGGCCAATCCACCTAACCTGCACATCTTTGGACACTAAGGGACAATTTAGCATGGCCAATCCACCTAACCCGCACATCTTTGGACACTAAGGGACAATTTAGCATGGCCAATCCACCTAACCCGCACATCTTTGGACACTAAGGGACAATTTAGCATGGCCAATCCACCTAACCCGCACATCTTTGGACACTAAGGGACAATTTAGCATGGCCAATCCACCTAACCCGCACATCTTTGGACACTAAGGGACAATTTAGCATGGCCAATCCACCTAACCCGCACATCTTTGGACACTAAGGGACAATTTAGCATGGCCAATCCACCTAACCCGCACATCTTTGGACACTAAGGGACAATTTAGCATGGCCAATCCACCTAACCTGCACATCTTTGGACTGTGGGAGGAAACCGGAGCACCCGGAGGAAACCCACGCAGACACGAGGAGAATGTGCAAACTCCACACAGACAGTGACCCGAGCTGGGAATCGAACCCAGGTCCCTGGAGCTGTGAAGCAGCAGTGCTAACCCACTGTGCTACCGTGCCACCCCAAGCAGGCTTATATTAACGCTGCAATGGAGTTACTGTGAAAATTCCCTAGTTGCCACACTCCGGCGCCTGTTCGGGTAACATTGAGGGAGAATTTAGCACGGCCAATCCACCTAACCATCAAACCAGAACCCTACAATACAGAAGGAGGCTATTTGGCCCATTGAGTCTGCACCGACTGCAATCCCACCCAGGTCCTATCCCCATAACCCCATGTATTTACCCTGCTAATCCCCCTGACACTAAGGGGCAATTTAGCATGGCCAATCCACCTAACCTGCACATCTTTGGACACTAAGGGGCAATTTAGCATGGCCAATCCACCCAACCTGCACATCTCTGGATACTAAGGGGCAATTTAGCGTGGCCAATCCACCTAACCTACACATCTTTGGACTGTGAGCGGAAACTGGGGCACCGGGAAGAATCCCACGCATGCAAAAAATGTAGGACTCGATCCCACGGGGAGTGGGGGAGAATGTGGGACTCGCTCCCACGGGGAGTGGGGGAGAATGTGGGACTCGCTCCCACGGGGGGAGTGGGGGAGAATGTGGGACTCGCTCCCACGGGGGGAGTGGGGGAGAATGTGGGACTCGCTCCCACGGGGGGAGTGGGGGAGAATGTGGGACTCGCTCCCACGGGGGAGTGGGGGTGGTGAATAGTATTGAGTCATGTAAGGCGGGGAAGCTGGATAAACACATGGGGGAGAAAGGAACAGAGGGATTTGCTGACAGGGTGAGATGGAGAAGGGGGTGTGGGAGGCTGGAGTGGGGCAGAAACACCAACACGGATCAATGCCAATGAAGATAAGCTCCATTAAAATTCATGCCCTCCATCAGGCTCAGAGAGAGTTGCAGTGTCCTGTGCAGCCAGAGGGTGGCGGCCTAACACTGCAGCCACCTCCAGCCGGCACTGCCTAACACCACCCACCAGAGGGTGCCAAATACCAGCTTCAGGGGAGTGCAACAACAACTTGGATTGGCGTAGCACCTAACAACATGTTTCCCGTTGATACCGTGTGCCAAGCCGCTTCGAGTCATGGGTGTCAGCTCCTGATGTGGAGATGCCAGCGTTGGACTGGGGTAAACGCAGGAAGAAGTCTGGCAACACCAGGTTTTAGTCCAACTGATTTATTTGATAGTACACTCACTAGCTTTCGAGGTTTCCCTCTTCGTCAGGTGAATGGAGAGTTCTGGCCTCAGACAGAGCATATAAAGCACAGACAGTTTGCAGATTACAGATTAGAATGCGAATCTTTACACCTAACCTGCTGTTCAAGTCTTAAAGTGGCCGACAATGTGAGCAATGTGTGCGGAACTTGGCTATCAGTCTCTGTTCAGCAACTCTGCGCTGTTGTGTGTTGTGAAGGCCGCCTTGGAGAATGCTTACCCGAAGGTCAGAGGCCGAATGCCCGTGACCACTGAAGTGTTCGCCAACAGGAAGGGAACAGTCTTGCCTGGTGATTGTCGAGCGATGTTCATTCATCCGTTGTCGTAGCATTTGCATGGTCTCCCCAATGTACCATGCTTCGGGACATCCTTTCCTGCAGCGTATCAGGTAGACAATGTTGGCCGAGTTGCAAGAGCACGAGCCGTGTGCCTGGTGGACGGTATTCTCACGTGTGATGATGGAATCCGTGTCGATGATACAACGTGTCTTGCAGAGGTTTCTGTGGCAGGGTTGTGTGGTGTTGTGGTCACTGTTCTCCTGAAGGCTGCGGACAGTGGTCTGCTTGAGGTTGTGCGGTTGTCTGAAGGCAAGAAGTGGGGGTGTGGGGATGGCCTTGGCGAGATGTTCATCTTCATCAATGACTTGTTGAAGACTCCGGAGAAGATGTCGTAGCTTCTCCGCTCTGGGGAAGTACTGGATGACGAAGGGTACTCTGTCCACTGTGTCCCGTGTTTGTCTTCTGAGGAGATCGGTGCGGTTTTTCGCTGTGGCGCATCGGAACTGCCGATCTATGAGTCAAGAGCCATATCCTGTTCTTATGAGAACATCTTTCAGGGTCTGGAGGTGTCTGTCATGATCTTCCTCATCTGAGCAAATCCTGTGTATACGGAGGGCTTGTCCGTAGGGGATGGCTTCTTTAACATGTTTCAGGTAGAAGCTGGAGAAGTGGAGCATCGTGAGGTTATCTGTGGGCTTGCGGGACAGTGAGGTGACCGTCCTTGATGGAGATGCGTGTGTCCAAGACTGTCCAGGAGAACAGTGACCACAATACCACACAACCCTGTCACAGCAACCTCTGCAAGACATGCCGGATCATCGACATGGATACCATCATCACACGTGAGAATACCATCCACCAGGTACATGGTAAATACTCTTGCAACTCGGCCAACATTGTCTACCTGATACGTTGCAAGAAAGGATGTCCCGAAGCATGGTACGTTGGGGAGACCATGCAGACGCTACAACAGATGAATGAACATCACTCGACAATCACCAGGCAAGACTGTTCCCTTCCTGTTGGCGAACACTTCAGTGGTCACGGGCATTCGGCCTCTGACCTTCGGGTAAGCATTCTCCAAGGCGGCCTTCACGACACACGACAGCGCAGAGTCGCTGAACAGAGACTGATAGCCAAGTTCCGCACACATGAGGACGGTCTCAACAGGGATCTTGGGTTCATGTCGCACTATCTGTAACCCCCGTGACTTGCCTGGGTTTGCAAAACCTCACTTACTGTACTGTCTGGAGACAATACACATCTCTTTAAACTGTGATCAGTGCTCCTTCCACTCACATTGTCGGCCACTTTAGGTCTTGAACAGCAGGTTAGGTGTAAGGATTCGCATTCTAATCAGTAATCTCTAAACAGTCTGTGCTTTATATGCTCTGTCTGAGGCCAGAACTCTCCATTTACCTGACGAAGGGGCTAACCCGAAAGCTTGTGAGTTTACTATCAAATAAATCGGTTGGACTTAAACCTGGTGTTGTCAGGCTGCTTACTGTGTGAGCTCCTGGTCATAGCTCTCCTCCAATGGACTGCAGTTTGGACTGCACACAGAGAGAGAGATAGACAGAGGGACAGACAGAGGGAGACAGAGAGTGAGAGAGACAGAGAGACACAGAGAGGGACAGAGAGAGGGAGAGAAAAAGAGACAGAGAGAGACAGACAGAGAGAGAGAGAGAGAGAAGCTCGGTCGGTACGTGACCTCAGACTTTTGTATCTTTTTCCCGACGGAAGAAGGTGGAAGAGAGAATGTCCGGGGTGTGTGGGGGTCCTTGGTTACGCTGGCTGCTTTTCCCCGAGGCAGCGGGAAGTGTAGACAGAGTCAATGGATGGGAGGCTGGTTTGTGTGATGAATAGCACAAAGAAACAATACTTTTCACTGTATCCCAATACATGTGACAATAACAAATCAAATCCTTCTCCCCTATGTACTCTATGAACAGTATGCTTTGTCTGTATAGCGCGCAAGAAACAATACTTTTCACTGTATCCCAATACATGGGACAATAATAAATCAGATCAAACCATTACTGAAGGGTAGTTCACACCTTCCCACACACTTTGAACAGATTACAAGGCTGGGGGATTCCTCTTTGGGGCATCCACCTTTACGTCTTAAAGGGGAACAACCTCTGCGCCGTAACGCGGGCAAAAGCTTGCTTGATCCTGACTTTCAGCGCGAACACAGAGGGTGAAAGCGGGGCCTCGCCGTCCTTCTGAGCTTTTGGGTTTTAAGCAGGAGTTGCCCCCAGGGTTACCAGGGGGATAACTGGCGTGTGGCGGCCAAGCCTCCGTGGCGCCTTCGCTTCGCGATCCTTTGATGTCATTGACCAATCAGCCCTTACAGGCATGGCAAGATCCCGCAGCGAGGTGAGAATGGGCAGCCGAGGGATTCATGTTGGACGGGAGCCCAGGGTCGTGGCCTGTGGGATCATTCTCTTCTTCCTGAAAGGGGTGGGGGGGGGGGGGAGAGAAGTGGAGGAGGGGGGGGGGGGCGCAGATAGAGCCTTGGGTTTCAGGTCTCGCCTGGGAGACAGCGCCTCCAGCAGTGCAGGACTCCCGCAGTACTGCAGGGGTAAGGTGAGCCGACACTAGTAAGACTGGAACCCATGACCTCTGACTGAAAGGCGAGGGAGCTACCCATCGGGGAAGGTCCGGCCTGCAGGCCTGTCTCTGGGGGCAATCCAGAGGCAATCACTCAGGGGATGGGGTGGGTGGGTGCGGGGGGGGGGGTGTTCAAATCCCACCAGGGCCGACGGAGGAACTAAAATTCAGTTCACGAAAGGGAGAGGGGATGGCCTAATGTATTATCGCTAGAATATTAAGCCAGAAACTCAGCTAACATTCTGGGGGACCCGGGTTCGAATCCCACCACGGCAGACGGTGGAATTCGAACTTAACAAAAAATATCTGGAGTTAAGAATCTTCTGGCCACCAGGAAACCACGGTTGATTGTCGGAAAGACTCACCTGGTTCAGGAGTGCCCTTGAGGGAAGAAAATCTGCCGTCCTTACCCCGCTCTGGCCTACATTCGACTCCAGAGCCACAGCAACTGCCCTCCGAGGGTTACTAGGGACGGCCAACGACACCCACGTCCCACGAATTAATTTAAAAAAAAAACGACTGAGACAAATTTTGAAACAAGGTAATTTAAGCGTCGCTGTTTGTGGGATCTTGCTATGCACCAGTTGGCTGTTGTACATAAGAGCGTAAGAAATAGGAGCAGGATCTAGCCCCTTCGAGCCTGCCCCCGCCATTCAATAAGATCGCGGCTGATCTGAAGTGGATCAGTTCCACTTTCCCGCTTTCTCCCCTTAATTCCCCTTGTCTATCAGAAACCTATCGACCCGTGACTTCAATATAGAACATAGAACATAGAACATTACAGCGCAGAACAGGCCCTTCGGCCCACAATGTTGCGCCGACCAGTTACAAAACAATGACCCACTAACCTAAACCAATCCCTTCTCGTCCATAAACCTATCCACGGATCTCTTAAACGCCCCCAAACTAGGCGCATCTACAACTGCAGCAGGCAGGGCATTCCAATCCCTCACCACCCTCTGGGTAAAGAACCTACCCCTGACATCCGTCCTATAACTACCCCCCCTTAATTTAAAGCCATGCCCCCTTGAATATATTCAGCGAGGTAGCCTCCACCACTTCAACGGGCAGAGATTCACCACCCTTTGAGTGAAGAAGTTCCTCCTCAACTCCGATCTAAACTGCCCCCCACTTATCTTGAGGCTGTGCCCTCTAGTCCTGCTGTCCTTTCAAAGCCGGAAGAATCTCTCTACCTCTACCCTATCCATCCCCTTCATTATCTTATACGTCTCTATAAGATCCTCCCCTCATCCTTCTAAACTCCAACAAGTACAGACCCAGTCTATTTAGTCTCTGTATCGAATTGTATTTCCTATACTGTGTGCCAGGGATCGCACTTCTGATTACTGGCTGTGAAGAATGTAAAGACATCACAGTTGCAGACTCTACCCTACTGTGACCTGAATCAATCTTCTGCATTGACTGAGAGGAAACCTCTGCTCAGAGCCCCTCGTTTAGGAATACCTGAGGGATCTTGAAGGGCTCTTCACTTTATGGAAACTGCACCTCCTTCCCAGGCCATAGAATCCCTTGAGTGAGGAAAGAGGCCATTGGGCCCATCGGGTTGCACAAACTCTCCGAAAGGGCCTCTTCACCCAGGCCCACGCCTCACCCAAAGCAAACCCATGCATTTACCACAGCTAAACCATCTAACCGTCACAGCGTCATGTTGCAACTGTACACAACTCTGGTGCGGCCGCACTTGGAGTACTGTGTGCAGTTCTGGTCCCCACATTACAGGAAGGATGTGGAGGCTTTGGAGAGGGTGCAGAGGAGGTTTACCAGGATGTTGCCTGGTATGGAGGGGAGGTCCTATGAGGAGAGGCTGAGGGATTTGGGGTTGTTTTCATTAGAAAGAAGGCGGCTAAGAGGGGACCTTATTGAAACATATAAGATGATTAGAGGTTTAGATAGGGTGGACAGTGATAGCCTTTTTCCTCTGATGGAGAAAGCTAGCACGAGGGGGCATGGCTTTAAATTAAGGGGGGGTAGTTATAGGACGGATGTCAGGGGTAGGTTCTTTACCCAGAGGGTGGTGAGGGATTGGAATGCCCTGCCTGCTGCAGTTGTAAATGCGCCTAGTTTGGGGGCGTTTAAGAGATCCGTGGATAGGTTTATGGATGAAAAGGGATTGGTTTAGGTTAGAGGGTCATTGTTTTTTAACTGGTCGGCGCAACATCGTGGGCCGAAGGGCCTGTTCTGCGCTGTAATGTTCTATGTTCTATGTAACCCCCACATCTTTAGACCTTAAGGTGCAATTTAGCATGGCCAATCCATCTAACCTGCACATCTTTGGACACTAAGGGACAATTTAGCATGGCCAGTCCCCCTAATCTACACATCTTTGGACACTAAGGGGCAATTTAGCATGGCCAATCCCCCTAACCCACACATCTTTAGACACTAAGGGACAATTTAGCATGGCCAATCCCTCTAATCTACACATTTTTGGACACTAAGGGACAATTTAGCATGGCCAATCCCCCTAACCCACACATCTTTGGACACTAAGGCGCAATTTAGCATGGCCAATCCCCCTAACCTGTGCATCTTTGGACACTAAGGGGCAATTTAGCATGGCCAATCCACCCTAACCCACACATCTTTGGACACTAAGGGGCAATTTAGCATGGCCAATCCACCTAACCCACACATCTTTGGACGCTAAGGGAAAATTTAGTGCGGTCAATCCACCCAGCCTACACATCTTTGGGAACTGAGGGAGAATTTAGCACGGCCAATCCACCTAATCAGCCCATCTTTCGTACTGTGGGAGGAATCGAGAGCACCCGGAGGAAACCCACGCAGACATGGGGAGAAGGTGCAGACTCCACACAGACAGTGACCCAAGCCAGGATTTGAACACAGGTCTCTGATACTGGGAGGTAGCAGTACTAACCACTGTGCCAACGTGCTGCCCACTCAGAATATCTCCAAATATCTTTGAAAGCTGGACTGTGTGGATACTCTACCCATTGTTAAGTGGCACCTTGCATTTGATGTCTCTCCCCTGGCATTCACAGAGGCAGCCATTAGTGTACAGCTGCAAGCTGATTGGTCAATAATGGTTCTTTGGGGAGGTTGCATTATGGGTCTGTTCCATCGCCATTGACAATGGATGAGATGTCCTATCTCTTCAGTAGGGAAACCTGTGTCCAGCTACTAATACACAAGAACCAATCAAACACTGAACTGGACCCAACCATATAAATACTGTGGCAACCAGAGCAGGTCAGGGACTGGGAATCCTGTGGAGAGTAACTCACCTCCTGACTCCCCAAAGCCTGTCCACCATCTACAAGGCACAAGTCAAGAGTGTAATGGAATACTTGCCTGGATGGGTGCAGCTCAAACAACACTCAAGAAACTCAACACCATTCAGGGCAAAGAAACCCCACTTGACTGGCACCCCATCTACAAACACCCACTCCCTCTATTACCAACAAGCACAGCACGGGGTTAGATACAGAGTAAAGCTCCCTCTACACTGTCCACCCATCAAACACTCCCAGGACAGGTACAGCACGGGGTTAGATACAGAGTAAAGGTCCCTCTACACTGTCCACCCATCTAACACTCCCAGGACAGGTACAGCACGGGGTTAGATACAGAGTAAAGCTCCCTCGACACTGTCCCCCATCAAACACTCCCAGGACAGGTACAGCACAGGGTTAGATACAGAGTAAAGCTCCCTCTACACTGTCCCCCATCAAACACTCCCAGGACAGGTACAGCATGGGGTTAGATACAGAGTAAAGCTCCCTCTACACTGTCCCCCATCAAACACTCCCAGGACAGGTACAGCACAGGGTTAGATACAGAGTAAAGCTCCCTCTACACTGTCCCACATCAAACACTCCCAGGACAGGTACAGCACAGGGTTAGATACAGAGTAAAGGTCCCTCTACACTGTCCCCCCATCAAACACTCCCAGGACAGGTACAGCACGGGGTTAGATACAGAGTAAAGACCCCTCTACACTGTCCCCATCAAACACCCCCAGGACAGGTACAGCATGGGGTTAGATACAGAGTAAAGATCCCTCTACACTGTCCCCCATCAAACACTCCCAGAACTGCTACAGCATGGCGTTAGATACACACCTCTGTAACCTGAGCTTAACCCTCTCTCCACTCACTTTGTCTGTACCTTGAAGACTTGATCACCTGTAAAGACTTGCATTCCAACCGTTATTTTGTTCGTTCAGTTTGTGTTGTTACATGCCCTGTTTGTGAACTGAAATCCCACTCACCCGATGAAGAACCAGTGTTTGAAAAGCGAGTGGCTTTCGCTAACAGATAAACCTGTTGGACTTTAACCTGGTGTTGTTGAGACTTCTTACTGTGTTTAATGTGGGACAGTGTAAAGGGAGCTTTACTCTGTATCTAACCCCGTGCTGTACCTGTCCTGGGAGTGTTTGATGGGGGACAGTGTAGAGGGAGCTTTACTCTGTATCTAACCCCGTGCTGTACCTGTCCTGGGAGTGTTTGATGGGGGACAGTGTAGAGGGAGCTTTACTCTGTATCTAACCCCGTGCCGTACCTGTCCTGGGAGTGTTTGATGGGGGACAGTGTAGAGGGAGCTTTACTCTGTATCTAACCCCGTGTTGTACCTGTCCTGGGAGTGTGCAAAATCTCACTAACTGTCCTGTCTGGAGACGATTGGAAAGGTGCCGCACAAAAGGTTGTTACAGAAGGTAAGGGGGCATGGAGTTGGGGGTAGGGTGTTAGCGTGGATAGAGGATTGGCTGTCAAATAGGAGGCAGAGAGTGGGGGTCAATGGGTGCTATTCGGATTGGCGGTTGGTGACTAGTGGAGTGCCCCTGGGATCGGTGCTGGGGCCTCAGCTATTTACCATTTATATAGATGATCTGGAGGAGGGAGCTGAGTGTAGGGTGTCGAAATTTGCTGATGACACAAAGATAAGTAGAAAAGCAAATTGTGCGGAGGGTGTGGAAAGTCTGCAGAGGGATCTAGATAGGCTGAGCGAGTGGGCGAGGACATGGCGGATGGAATACAATGTTGGCAAGTGTGAGGTTATCCACTTTGGCAGGAATAATAGTAAGAGGAACTACTATTTAAAGGGCGAAAAGCTGCAGCATGCTACGGTGCAGAGGGACCTGGGGATCCTTGTGCGTGAGTCACAAAAACCCAGCCTGCAGGTGCAGCAGGTGGTCAAGAAGGCGAATGGGATGCTGACCTTCATAGCGAGGGGGATTGAATATAAAAGTAGGGAGGTCTTGCTGCAGCTGTATAGGGCATTGGTGAGGCCGCAGCTGGAGTACTGTGTGCAGTTTTGGTCGCTGCACTTACGCAAGGATATTTTGGCCTTGGAGGGAGTGCAGAGGAGGTTTACTAGGCTGATGCCGGAGTTGAGGGGGTTGAACTATGAGGAGAGGCTGAATAGACTGGGCTTGTACTCTTTAGTGTTTAGAAGGATGAGGGGGAATCTTATAGAGACGTGTAAGATGATGAAAGGGATGGATAGGGTAGAGGCGGAGAGACTCTTCCCGCTCAGAAAGGACAGCAGGACTAGAGGGCACAGCCTCAAGATAAGTGGGGGGGGAGTTTAGAGCTGAGTTGAGGAGGAACTTCTTCACTCAAAGGGTGGTGAATCTCTGGAATTCTCTGCCCGTTGAAGTGGTGAGGCTGCCTCGCTAAATATTTTTAAGACACAGGTTGATAGGTTTTTGATAAGCGAGGGGATTAAGGGTTATGGGGAGAAAGCGGGAAAGTGGAACTGAGCCACGACAGATCAGCCATGATCTTATTGAATGGCGGGGCAGGCTCGAGGGGCTAGATGGCCTACTCCTGCTCCTATTTCTTATGTTCTTATGAGACAATACACACCTCTTTAACCTGAGCTTAACCCTCTCTCCACTCACATTGTCTGTACCTTTAAGACTTGATTACCTATAAAGATTCACATTCCAACCATTATTTTGTTCGTTCAGTTTGTGTTGTTACATGCCCTGTTTGTGAACTGAAATCCCACTCACCCGATGAAGAAGCAGTGTTTCAAAAGCGAGTGGCTTTCGCTAACAGTTAAACCTGTTGGACTTTAACCTGGTGTTGTAGACTTCTTACTGTGTTTACCCCAGTCCAATGCCGGCAACCAGACATCATCAATCACTCCCAGGACAGGTACAGCACAGGGTTAGATACAGAGTAAAGCTCCCTCTACACTGTCCCCCCATCAAACTCTCCCAGGACAGGTACAGCACGGGGTTAGATACAGAGTAAAGCTCCCTTTACACTGTCCTCCATCAAACACTCCCAGGACAGGTACAGCACGGGGTTAGATACAGAGTAAAGCTCCCTCTACACTGTCTCCATCAAACACTCCCAGGACAGGTACAGCACGGGGTTAGATACAGAGTAAAGCTCCCTCTACACTGTCCCCCATCAAACACTCCCAGGACAGGTACAGCACAGGGTTAGATACAGAGTAAAGCTCCCTCTACACTGTCCCCCCATCAAACACTTCCAGGACAGGTACAGCACGGGGTTAGATACAGAGTAAAGCTCCCTCTACACTGTCCCCCATCAAACACTCCCAGGACAGGTACAGCACGGGGTTAGATCCAGAGTAAAGCTCCTTCTACACTGTCTCCATCAAACACTCCCAGGACAGGTACAGCACAGGGTTAGATACAGAGTAAAGCTCCCTCTACACTGTCCCCATCAAACACTCCCAGGACAGGTACAGCACGGGGTTAGATACAGAGTAAAGCTCCTTCTACACTGTCTCCATCAAACACTCCCAGGACAGGTACAGCACAGGGTTAGATACAGAGTAAAGCTCCCTCTACACTGTCCCCATCAAACACTCCCAGGACAGGTACAGCACAGGGTTAGATACAGAGTTAAGCTCCCTCTACACTGTCCCCCATCAAACACTCCCAGGATAGGTACAGCACGGGGTTAGATACAGAGTAAAGCTCCCTCTACACTGCCCCCCCATCAAACACTCCCAGGACAGGTACAGCACGGGGTTAGATACAGAGTAAAGCTCCCTCTACACTGTCCCCCCATCAAACACTCCCAGGACAGCTACAGCACGGGGTTAGATACAGAGTAAAGCTCCCTCTACACTGTCCCCCCATCAAACACTCCCAGGACAGGTACAGCACGGGGTTAGGTACAGAGTAAAGCTCCCTCTACACTGTCCCCCCATCAAACACTCCCAGGACAGGTACAGCACGGGTTAGATACAGAGTAAAGATCCCTCTACACTGTCCCCATCAATTATTGTTTCATTGCACCATAACATGGGTACAGAGATAATTGTCAAATCTGATAAATATTTAACCTCAAATTCTACTCGACAATTTCACTTGGTTAAATAATTAGCCCTGACTGCATCCTGAACTTTCTAACTCACAGACCACAATCAGTAAGGAGAGGCAACAACACCTCCTCCACGATCATCCTCAACACCGCTGCCCCACAAGGCTGTGTTCTCAGCCCCCTACTATACTCCTTGTACACCTATGCGGCCAAATTCCCCTCCAACTCCATTTTCAAGTTTGCCGATGACACCACCCTCGTGGGTCGGATCTCAAACAATGACGAGACAGAGTACAGGAATGAGACAGAGAATCTGGTGAACTGGTGCGACAATAATAATCTTTCCCTCAATGTCAATAAAATGAAGGAGGTTGTCATCGACTTCAGGAAGCGTAGTGGAGAACGTGCCCCTGTCTACATCAATGGGGTCAAAGTGGAAATGGTCGAGAGCTTCATATTTTTAGTTGTGCAGATCACCAACAACCTGTCCTGGTCCCCCCCATGCCGACACTATAGTTAAGAAAGCCCCACCAACGCCTCTACTTTCTCACAAGACTAAGGAAATTTGACATGTCCGCTACGACTCTCACCAACTTTTACAGATGCCCCATAGAAAGCATTCTTTCTGGTTGTATCACAGCTTGGTCTGGGCTCCTGCTCTGCCCAAGACCGCAAGGAACTACAAAGGGTCGTGAATGCAGCCCAATCTATCACACAAACCAGCCTCCCATCCATTGACTCTGTCTACACTTCCCGCTGCCTCGGGGAAAGCAGTTCATATAATGAATGATACCATGCACCCCGGACATTCTCTCTTCCAGCTTCTCCCATTGGAAAAAGATACAAAAGTCTGAGGTCACGTACCAACCGACTCAAGAACAGCTTCTTCCCTGCTGCTGTCAGACTTTTGAATGGACCTACCTCACATTAAGTTGATCTTTCTCAACACTGTATCACTACATTCTGCACTCTCTCCTTTCCTTCTCAATAAACAGTATGCTGTTCTGTGTAGCGCTCAAGAAACAATACTTTTCACTGTATCCCAATACATGTGACAATAATAAATCAAATCAAATCCTTCTCTCCTATGTACTCTATGAATGGTATGCTTTGTCTGTATAGTGTGCAAGAAACAATACTTTTCACTGTATCCCAATACATGTGACAATAATAAATCAAATCCTTCTCCCCTATGTACTCTATGAATGGTATGCTTTGTCTGTATAGTGTGCAAGAAACAATACTTTTCACTGTATCCCAATACATGTGACAATAAATAAATCAAATCATAGAACCCTATAGAGCAGAAAGAGGCCCTTTGGCCCATCGAGTCTGCACCGAACACAATCCCACCCAGGCCCTACCCCCGTATTACACCCACTAATCCCTGGACACTAAGGGGCAATTTCTTAGCATGGCCAATCAACCTAACCCACACATCTTTGGACTGTGGGAGGAAACCGGAGCACCCGGAGGAAACCCACGCAGACACAAGGAGAATGTGCAAGCTCCACACAGACAGTGACCCGAGCTGGGAATCGAACCCAGGACCCTGGAGCTGTGAAGCAGTAGTGCTAACCCACTGTGCTACCATGTCACCCCAAGTCAGTGACACTTGGAGGTGTCGTTGTAACAATTAGATTTTAATTCTACAGTTGGCTTTTGTGCGATGATCTCAGCAACTCCAGCAAGAGCAGCCGGCATCACGCTGACGTCATCCACCAAACCAGCAGTCCACACCCCCAATAATTGGTTTATCTTTTGTGACGTTGCAGAACCAGATGAGCAACTTTCATTCGCGTAGCGCCTTGAACTTCCTGCATTGTCCTGCCCAGGAGCATTCTGGGATCAAATACGACACCCATTCAGAGATACACAGCACGGAAAGAGGCCCTTTGGCCCAACTCGTCCGTGCTGACCTGGTTTACCTGAACTGAACCAGTCCCATTTGCCTGCGTTTGGCCCATATCCCTCTCAACCTTTCCACCCTTGTACCTGTTCAAACAGGGATTCCCCTGCCCTGGGAAAAAGACTAATGGGTGGCACAAGTGGTCAGCACCGCTGCCTCACAGCGGCAGGGACCCGGGTTCGATTCCCGTCTTGGGTCACTTTCTGGGCGGAGTTCTCCCCGCGTCTGCGTGGGTTTCCTCTGGGAGCTCCGGTTTGCTCCCACACTCCAAAGATGTGCAGGTTGGGTGGATTGGCCATTGCCAAATTGACGCTGGTCTCAGGGTGATTAGCAGGGTAAATATGTGGGTTTACGGGAATAGGGTCTGGATGGGATTATGGTTGGTGAGGGCACTGTAGGAGTTTGATGAGTTGTATTCACTTTATCTGTGCACCTCATGATTTTATAAAACCCTGTAAGGTCACCCCTCATCCTCCTATATCCAGGGAAAAAAATGTCCCAGCCTATCCAGCCTCTTTTCAAAATTCAAAACTTCCCGGTAACATCCTTGTAAATCTTTCTTGCGCCCTTTCCAGTTTAACAACATCCTCCCTATGACAGGGTGACCAGAACTGCACGCAGTGCTCCAAATGTGGCCAAATCCCCAGTACTCCAAACACCAAGCTGTGATAGAACCAAAAAGGATGCTTTCTATGGTGCATCTGTCAAAGTTGGTGAGAGTCGTAGCGGACATGCCAAATTTCCTTAGTCTTCTGAGAAAGTAGAGGCGTTGGTGTGGGCTTCCTTAACTATGGTGTTGGCACTGGGGGGTAACCAAGACGGGTTGTTGGTGATCTGGACACCCAAAAACTTGAACATAAGAACATAAGAACATAAGAAATAGGAGCAGGAGTAGGCCATCTAGCCCTTCGAGCCTGCCCCGCCATTCAATAAGATCATGGCTGATCTGTCGTGGCTCAGTTCCACTTTCCCGCCCTCTCCCCATAACCCTTAATCCCCTCTCTTATCAAGAACCCATCAACCCGCTTCTTAAAAATATTTAGCGAGGCACCCTCCACCACTTCAACGGGCAGAGAATTCCAGAGATTCACCACCCTTTGAGTGAAGAAGTTCCTCCTCAACTCCGTTCTAAACCGCCTCCCCTTTATCTTGAGGCTGTGCCCCCTAGTCCTACTGTCTTTTTTGAGCGGGAAGAGTCTCTCCACCTCTATCCTATCCATCCCATTCATCATCTTATACGTCTCAATGAGATCTCCCCTCATTCTTCTAAACTCTAACGAGTACAAGCCTAGTTTATTCAGCCTCTCCTCATAGCTCAACCCCCTCAACTCCGGTATCAGCCTAGTAAACCTCCTCTGCACTCCCTCCAGGGCCAAAATATCCTTGCGCAGGTGCGCAATTTAAGTGTAATGACTTTCACCAGGCTCAGGATGTGGACCTCTTAGAGTATGAGCTCCTTGATTAAAGCAGCAATGGCTTGTCCAGTTAGGGAGTCTTACATGTGTACATAATGTGGAGCGTCGGGGTAACCGGCACTCAGGGTTTATGCTCTGTATGAGAAAGTACCTACCTCAGGGTTGCTGAATATGTAAATAAATCTAAATTTGGTCAAGGGGCTCTGGCATTGGAGGAGTTCTTTTCACTAAGGAAATCGGCATGGTTCGGATTTGAGTAGAGAAGATTTCCCGGGTGTTGTGGCAGAGAAGGAAATGCCCCATCTACGCCAACAACTTTATAGGACCCTTGTCAGACCCCACTTGGAGTACTGTGCGCAGTTCTGGTCGCCTCACTATAGGAAGGATGTGGAAGCTATTGAGAGGGTGCAGAGGAGATTTACAAGGATGTTGCCTGGATTGGGAGGCATGCCTTATAGGATAGGTTGAGGGAGCTTGGTCTCTTCTCCCTGGAGAGACGAAGGTTGAGAGGCGACCTGATAGAGGTTTATAAGATGTTGAGAGGTATAGACAGGGTGGATTCTCAGAGGGTATTTCCCGGGGCTGAAATGGTCGCTACGAGAGGACACAGGTTTAAGGTGCTGGGGAGCAGGTACAGAGGAGATGTTAGGGGTAAGTTTTTCACTCAGAGGGTGGTGAGTGAGTGGAATCAGCGGTGGTGGTAGAGGTGAACTCGCTGGGGTCTTTTAAAAGACTTCTGGATGAGTATATGGGATCTAACGGGATTGGGAGTTACAGATAGTTCTATGGCTTGGTAGGTATAGATGCGATCGGCGCAACTTGTGGGCTGAAGGGCCTGTTTGTGCTGTAGTGTTCTATGTTCTATAACTGGGGTGAAGTGGAAATGACGGAGGGCTTCAAGTTTCAAGGTGTCCACCTTGGTTTGGGGCAGCACGGTAGCACAGTGGGTTAGCACTGCTGCTTCACAGCTCCAGGGTCCTGGGTTCGATTCCCGGCTCGGGTCACTGTCTGTATGGAGTTTGCACATTCTCCTCGTGTCTGCGTGGGTTTCCTCCGGGTACTCTTGTTTCCTCCCACAGTCCAAAGATGTGCGGGTTAGGTTGATTGGCCTTGCTAAGAAATTGCCCCTTAGTGTCCTGAGATGTGTAGGTTAGAGGGATTAGTGGGTATAATATGTAGGGATATGGGGGTAGGGCCTGGGTGGGATTGTGTTCGGTGCAGACTCGATGGGCCAAATGGCCTCTTTCAGTACTGTAAGGTTTCTAAGAAACAATAAGCTTTCTTAACTATAGCGTTAGTATGGCAGGAGGCACCAGGACAGGTTGTTGATGATCTAGACATCTGGAAACCTGAAGCTCTCCACCATTTCCACGTCATCCCTGTTGATGGAAACAGGGCATGTCTGTAAATGTTGGTGAGAGTCATAGCGGACATGCCAAATTTCCTTAGCTTCCTGAGAAAGGGGAGGCGCTGAGCTCCATGGCTGCTGGTAACGCATGGTACAAAGTCCGAGAGGGCACGGAAAAATTTCTTCGAACCATAGAACAAGAGCAGGAGGAGGTCCATTTGGCCCTTCAAGCCTGCTCCGCCATCCATTATGATCATGGCTGATCATCCAACTCAATAGTCTAATCCTGCTCTCTTTGCATAAGTTTTGATCCCATTCGCCCCAAGTGCTGTATCCAGCCGCCTCCTGAATACACTCAATGTTTTGACATCAAAGAATATCAGAGGCGTGGGTAATAGGTTTGCAGATCTCACCAAGACTGGTGGCATAGTGGGCAGTGAGGAAGGTTATCTTGGATTATAACGGGATCTTGTTCAATTACACCAGTGGGCTGATGAATGGCAGGTGCAGTTTAATTTAGACAAGTGCGAGGTGATGCATTTTGGTAGATCGAACCAGGGCAGGACTTACTCAGTTAATAGAACATAGAACATAGAACATAGAACATAGAACATTACAGCGCAGAACAGGCCCTTCGGCCCACGATGTTGCGCCGACCAGTTACAAAAACAATGACCCACTAGCCTATACCAATCCCTTTTCGTCCATAAACCTATCCAGAGATCTCTTAAACGCCCCCAAACTAGACGCATTTACAACTGCAGCAGGCAGGGCATTCCAATCCCTCACCACCCGCTGGGTAAAGAACCTGCCCCTGACATCCGTCCTGTAGCTACCCCCCCTTAATTTAAAGCCATGCCCCCTCGTGCTAGCTTTCTCCATCCGAGGAAAAAGGCTATCACTATCCACCCTATCTAAACCTCTAATCATCTTATATGTTTCAATAAGATCCCCTCTTAGCCGCCTTCTTTCCAACGAAAACAACCCTAGATCCCTCAGTCTCTCCTCATAGGACCTCCCCACCATACCAGGCAACATCCTAGTAAACCTCCTCTGCACCCTCTCCAACGCCTCCACATCCTTCTTGTAATGCGGGGACCAGAACTGCACACAGTACTCCAAGTGCGGCCGCACCAGAGTAGTGTACAGTTGCAACATTACACTGCGACTCCTAAATTCAATCCCCCTACCAATAAACGCCAAGACACCGTACGCCTTCTTGACAACCTTATCTACTTGATTCCCAACTTTCAGGGATCTATGTACACACACACCTAGATCCCTCTGTTCATCCACACTATTCAAAGTCCTCCCGTTAGCCCTATACTCGACACATCTGTTGCTCCTACCAAAGTGAATTACCTCACACTTCTCCGCATTAAATTCCATCCGCCACCTCTCGGCCCAGCTCTGCAACCTATCTAAGTCTCCCTGCAGACTATGACACCCTTCCTCACAATCTACCACACCTCCAACTTTGGTGTCATCAGCAAATTTACTAATCCACCCAACTATACCCTCATCCAGATCATTAATAAAAATTACAAACAACAGTGGCCCCAAAACAGATCCCTGAGGCACACTGGTAGGGCGTTGGGGAGAGTTACAGAACAAAGAGATCGAGGGGTACATGTTCATAGCTCCTTGAAAGTGGAGTCACAGATGGACAGAGAAGTGAAGAAGATATTCGGCATGCTTGGTTTCATTGGTCAGAACATTGAATACAGGAGTTGGGACGTCTTGTTGAAGTTGTAAAAGACATTGGTAAGGCCACACTTGGAATACTGTGTACAGTTCTGGTCACCCTATTATAGAAAGGATATTATTAAACTAGAAAGAGTGCAGAAAAGATTTACTAGGATGCTACCGGGACTTGATGGCTTGAGTTATAAGGAGGGGCTGGGATAGACTGGGACTTTTTTCTCTGGAGCGTAGGAGGCTGAGGGGTGATCTTATAGAGGTCTATAAAATAATGAGGGGCACAGATCAGCTAGATAGTCAATATCTTTTCCCAAAGATAGGGGAATCTAAAACTAGAGGATATTGGTTTAAGGTGAAAGGGGAGAGATAGGAAAGTGTCCAGAGGGGCAATTTTTTCACACAGAGGGTGGTGAGTGTCTGGATCGAGCTGCCAGAGGCAATAGCAGAGGGGGGTACAATTTTGTCTTTTAAAAAGCATTTAGATAGTTACCTGGATGTGGGCCAAATGCGGGCAACTGGGATGAGTTTAGAGGTTTAAAAAAAGGGCGACATGGACAAGTTGGGCCGAAGGGCCTGTTTCCACGCTGTAAACCTCTGTGACTTTACCACTCTAAGCTGTTCTTGAGTCACTCAGTACATGACCAGACTTTTTCTTGACGGAAGAAGGTGTAAGAGGGAATGTCTGAGGTGCGTGGGGTCCTTAATTGCGCTGGCTGCTTTTCCGGATCAGTGGGGAGCGTAGACAGAGTCGGTGGCTGGTTTGCAGTGATGGACTGGGCTACGTTCACAACCCCTTTCTAGTTGCTTGCGGTCTTGGTCAGAGCAGGAGCCCACACCAAGCTCTGATACACCCGGAAAGAATGCTTTCCATGGTGCATCTGTTAAAAAAAAAGTTAGTGGGAGTCATGGCAGACCTGCCAAATTTGTGGGATCTTGTTGTGTCAGAAGAGGGGTGGGGGAAGGAAGGGGGGGGGGTGCAGGTGGGGGAGGTTCACTGGGAAGCCCTGTGGTTATGGAAATAGGCACTATAGAAATGCAGGTCTCGCCCTAACACTGTTTTTAAATAAGCCCACAAGTTAAACCTGGCTCCCAAAGCGACAGGCATTTCTCCATCCACCCCCATGTGGAATCCTGCTGTCTGCCTTCCTTTCCCCACTGCCTGTGGACTGTCTCTTTAAATCACACAGGCGTGTCCTTTAGCGGAGGCACAGCTCTGTGTATCTGGGGCAGTTTGTATTAGACAGCGCCCTGTTCACGCTGCGCAGAGACTCACACACTGTGACTATCACTCCCTCCCTCCCTCTCACACATACACACACACAGCGCTGGCTGGAGAATTTACAGTACAGATACCCCCGCGGCGTCCCCAGTGCTGTTCTGTCCCTCCGGAGTGGGACAGGAATAGAGAAATCAGGGAAAGGAGAATTTGCAACCGGCTCCCAGTCGCCCTGAACCGCCCGGAAATATAACCCAGTGGGTAAGTTACATCTGTGCCAGTCTTAGTGTCGTTCTGTGTGTGCATCTGTCTGGCTTTCTGCCTGAGTGTGTGTGTGCCTGCCTGTCTTTCTGTGGCTTTCTGAGTTTGCCTGTGTTTGTGCCTGAGTGTGTGTGTACCTGTCTGTGTGTGTGTATGCCTGAGTGTGTGTGTGTGCCTGTCTTTCTGACTTTGTGTCTGCCTGTCTGTGTGTGTGCCTGCCTTTCTGACTTTGTGTCTGCCTGTCTGTGTGTGTGTGCCTGTCTTTCTGACTTTGTGTCTGCCTGTGTGTGTGTGTGTGTGCCTGCCTTTCTGACTTTGTGTCTGCCTGTCTGTGTGTGTGTGCCTGCCTTTCTGACTTTGTGTCTGCCTGTCTGTGTGTGTGTGTGTGCCTGTCTTTCTGACTTTGTGTCTGCCTGTCTGTGTGTGTGTGTGTGCCTGTCTTTCTGACTTTGTGTCTGCCTGTCTGTGTGTGTGTGTGTGCCTGTCTTTCTGACTTTGTGTCTGCCTGTCTGTGTGTGTGTGTGTGCCTGTCTTTCTGACTTTGTGTCTGCCTGTCTGTGTGTGTGTGTGTGCCTGTCTTTCTGACTTTGTGTCTGCCTGTCTGTGTGTGTGTGTGTGCCTGTCTTTCTGACTTTGTGTCTGCCTGTCTGTGTGTGTGTGTGTGCCTGTCTTTCTGACTTTGTGTCTGCCTGTCTGTGTGTGTGTGTGTGTGCCTGTCTTTCTGACTTTGTGTCTGCCTGTCTGTGTGTGTGTGTGTGTGCCTGTCTTTCTGACTTTGTGTCTGCCTGTCTGTGTGTGTGTGTGTGTGCCTGTCTTTCTGACTTTGTGTCTGCCTGTCTGTGTGTGTGTGTGTGCCTGTCTGTCTGACTTTGTGTCTGCCTGTCTGTGTGCGTGTGCCTGTCTTTCTGACTTTGTGTCTGCCTGTCTGTGTGTGTGTGCCTGTCTTTCTGACTTTGTGTCTGCCTGTGTGTGTGTGTGTGTGTGTGTGTGCCTGCCTTTCTGACTTTGTGTCTGCCTGTCTGTGTGTGTGTGCCTGCCTTTCTGACTTTGTGTCTGCCTGTCTGTGTGTGTGTGTGCCTGCCTTTCTGATTGTGTCTGCCTGTCTGTGTGTGTGTGCCTGCCTTTCTGACTTTGTGTCTGCCTGTCTGTGTGTGTGTGTGCCTGTCTTTCTGACTTTGTGTCTGCCTGTCTGTGTGTGTGTGTGCCTGCCTTTCTGACTGTGTCTGCCTGTCTGAGTGTCTGCCTGCCTGTCTGTGTGCCTGTCTGTGTGTGTGTGTGCGCCTGCCTTTCTGACTTTGTGTCTGCCTGTCTGTCTGTGTGTTTAAACAATGTTGTTACTCAGTGAGGTGTGTTTTTCTTCTGCCCAGATGTCCCAAAACTCATTTGCATTCATGTAAAGTGCCTCTAACTCACATTTGCCTCAGTTGAAACGAGTGTCACTGGGGATAATTCGATTTGTTGACCTAGGTAAGGGGGACAGGAGATCCAGAAACTCCGGTCAAATAAGTTGGTTTAAAAGAGCTCCTTTAAAAGACAGGGCAGGGTGGGAAAGGTTAGGAAAGGAATTCCAGAGGTTAGGGGCCTCGCTCTCTCTGTCTCTCTCCTTCCCTCTAACACCCACCCACTCCCCGAGGCAGCTGAGGGGCAACGGTGGAGTGATGGGGAGGGGAGAGATGGTCAAGAGGCTGGAATTGGAGGAGTGCAGAGATCTCAGAGGGTTGTGGGGGGGGGAGAGGTTACAGAGATAGCTGGGGGGGTGGGGAGGGGAGGGTAAGGAGCCGGGGTGGGGGAAGGATTTTTTTCTTAACGACACAGGGGTCACGCGCGATGCCGGCATGCAGCAGGAGGGGGGATGGGGCAGTGAGGGAAAAATCTTCTCGCTTTATCAGCACCGCTTAAACCCCCACCTACTGTCAAAAGCTCGGCCGAAGGGGAGGCTGAGGTTTATCTGGATTAAAAAGTAGCTTTTCCTTCCCCCGCACCCCCCTCCCCACCTGTCTCTGTCTCTGTCTCTGTCGACGAAACCATAGATATTTACTGAAACCTTCCCCCAACCCCCCCCCCTCCTCCTCTTCGGCATTCCCTACTTAAGCAGCTGAGGCTGTGTGTGGACTGGCTGTATGAAATTGGGAAGTACCGCAGGCCCACTCAGTGGCCCATCGTGCCGTGCCAAGCCCCCCACCAAATTAAACTAATCCTCTGCCCCCGGGTCCACATCCCTCTACTCCTTGCGTGTATGCATGCGCTTACTTCAACGCCCCTATCGTATCTGCACCACCCCCTGGCAGCGCGTTGCAGACACCTACCTGTGTTTAAAAAAAACAAAAAAAAACTTGCCCCTCACATCTCCCTTTGAGCTTTTCCCCCTCTCCCCCCTCTCACCTGAAGTGCATGCGCCCTAGTATTAGACACTTCAACCCTGGGGCAAAGATTCTGACCATCAACCCTATCTCCGCCTCTCATCATTTTACAGACTCCTGTCGGGTCTCCCCTCAGACTCCTTTGGAGAAAATAACCTGAGTTTGTCCAGTCTGTCCTTTATACAACTCAAACCCTCTAATCCAGGCAGCATCCTGGTAAACCCCTTCCACACCCTCTCCCAAAGCCGCCACACCCTTCCTGTATTGTGGCGAACAGAATTGAACACAACGTTCTAAATGTGGCCTAACTTTGAGTTGATTTATTATTGTCACATGTATTGGGATTCAGTGAAAAGTATTGTTTCTTGCGCGCTATACAGACAAAGCATACCATTCATAGAGTACATAGGGGAGAAGGATTTGATTTGATTTATTATTGTCACATGTATTGGGATTCAGTGAAAAGTATTGTTTCTTGCGCGCTATACAGACAAAGCATACCGTTCATAGAGTACCTCAGGGAGAAGGATTTGATTTATTATTGTCACGTATTGGGATACAGTGAAAAGTATTGTTTCTTGCGCGCTATACAGACAAAGCATACCATTCATAGAGTACACAGGGGAGAAGGATTTGATTTGATTTATTGTCACATGTATTGGGATACAGTGAAAAGTATTGTTTCTTGCGCGCTATACAGACAAAGCAAACCGTTCATAGAATACATCAGGGAGAAGGATTTGATTTGATTTGATTTATTATTGTCACATGTATTGGGATACTTTTCACTGTATGTTTCTTGCGTGCTATCCAGACAAAGCATACCATTCATAGAGTGCATGGGGAGAAGGATTTGATTTATTATTGTCACATGTATTGGAATACAGTGAAAAGTATTGTTTCTTGCGCACTATACAGACAAAGCATACCGTTCATAGAGTACATAGGAGAGAAGGAAAGGTGGTGTAAAATGTGGTGTTAGTCATAGCGAGGGTGTAGAGAAAGATCAACTTAATGCGAGGTAGGTCCATTCAAAAGTCTGACAGCAGCAGGGAAGAAGCTGTTCTTGAGTCGGTCAGTACGGGACCTCAGACTTTTGTATCTTTTCCCCGACGGAAGAAGGTGGAAGAGAGAATGTCCGGGGTGTGTGTGGGGTCCTTAATTATGCTGGCTGCTTTTCCCGAGGCAGCGGGAAGTGTAGACAGAGTCAGTAGATGGGAGGCTGGTTTATGTGGTAGGACTGGGCTACGTTCACGACCTTTTGTAGTTTCTTGTGCTGTTGGTTGGCACGGCTGTCTCAGTGCCAGGGTTCCATTCCAGGCTTGGGTCACTGTCCGTGAGGAGTCTGCACGTTCATCCCTCGTGTCTGTGTGGGTTCCTCCCACAGTCCAAAGATGTATAGATTAGGCAGATTGGCCATGCTCAATTGCCCCTTAGTTCCCAAGATATGTAGGTTAGGGGGATTAGCCATGGTAAATGTATGGGGTTACAGGGAAAGGGTAAGATGCTCTTTTTGAAGAGTCAGTGCAGTCTGGGTGAGCCAAATGTCGTCGTCCTGCCCTGTGGGGATTCTATGATCTAGGATCGATACCAAGCTGTGATACAACCAGAAAGAATGCTTTCTATGGTGCATCTGGAAAAGTTGGTGAGAGTCATAGCGGACATGCCAAATTTCCTTAGTCTTCTGAGAAAGTAGAGGCGTTGGTGGGGCTTTCTTAACTATAGTGTGGGCATGGCGGGGAGACCAGGACAGATTGTTGGTGATCTGGACACCTAAAAACTTGAAGCTCTCGACCATTTCCACTTCATCTCCATTGATGAAGACAGGGGTGTGTTCTCCAGTACACTTCCTGAAGTTGATGGCTAAGGGTGTGCTTTTCCTGCGCTTGTCCCGTATCCTTGAATAGAACATTACAGCTCAGAAAGAGGCCTTTTGGCCCTTCTTGTCTGTGCCGACCCATTTTCTTTATGGCCTAGTCCCACTGACCTGCACTTGGACCATATCCCTCCACACCCCCCTCGTCCATGTACCCGTCCAAGCTTTTCTTAAATGTTAAAAGCATTTACCACTTTATCCGGCAGCTCACTCCACACTCCCACCACTCTCTGCGTGAAGAAGCCCCCCCCTAATATTCCCTTTAAACTTTTCTCCTTTCACCCTTAACCCATGCCCTCTGGTTTTTTTTCTCCCCTAGCCTCAGTGGAAAAAGCCTGCTTGCATTCACTCTATACCCATCAAAATCTTGTACACCTCTATCAAATCTCCCCTCATTCTTCTACGCTCCAGGGAATAAAGTCCCAACCTATTCAATCTCTCTCTGTAACTCAGCTTCTCAAGTCCCGGCAACATCCTTGTGAACCTTATCTGCACTCTTTCAACCTTATTTATATCCTTCCTGTAACCAAAACTGTACACAATACTCTAAATTTGGCCTCACCAATGCCTTATACAACCTTACCATAACACTCCAACTTTTATACTCAATACTCTGATTTATAAAGGCCAATAGAATCATTAGAACCTACAGTGCAGAAAGAGGCCCTTTGAGTCTGCACCGAACATAATCCCACCCAGGCCCTATCCCCATATCCCTACATATTATACCCACTAATCTCTCTAACCTACACATCCGTGGATTCTAAGGGGCAATTTCTTTAGCATGGCCAATCAACCAAACCCGCATATCTTTGGACTGTGGGAGGAAACCGGAGGAAGCCCACGCAGACACGAGGAGAACATGCAAAGTCCACACAGACAGTGACCCGAGCCGGGAATCGAACCCAGCACCCTGGAGCTGTGAAGCAGCGGTGCTAACCCACTGTGCTACCGCGCCGCCCGGCCTTTCCACGGCTGACCTCGTAGAAGTGCAGACGGAGGCCATTCGGCCTGTCAAGCCTGCAATGAAAACAATCCCATCCGGGCCCCATCCCCGTAATCCCATGTGTTTGCCCTGCTAACCCTCCTGACACTAAGGGGCACTTTAACACGGCTAATCCACCTAACCTGCACATCTTTGGACAGTAAGGGGCAACATAGCATGGCCAATCCACCTAACCTGCACATCTTTGGACAGTAAGGGGCAACATAGCATGGCCAGTCCACCTAACCTGCACATCTTTGGACACTAAGGGGCAATTTAGCATGGCCAATCCACCTAACCTGCACATCTTTGGACACTAAGGGACAATTTAGCATGGCCAATCCACCTAACCTGCACATCTTTGGACACTAAGGGGCAACATAGCATGGCCAATCCATCTAACCTACACATCTTTGGACACCTAAGGGACCATTTAGCATGGCCAATCCACCTAACCCGCACATCTTTGGACTGACAGGAAACCGGAGCACTTGGAGGAGACCCGTGCAGACATGGGGAGAACGTGCAAACTCCACACACAGTCACCCAAGGTTGGAATCTAATCTGGGTTCCTGGCACAGTAGTGCCCACCACCTTTCCGCCCAAATAGTGGGGCAGGGTTCGAAGGCCAAATGGCCTACTTCTGCTCCCCCTTTTCCCTCCCTTCTTAACTAAACAGTTTGCACTTGCCATCTTCCAGTGCGAGGGAACATTATAGAACTTATTGCACCTGTAAAAATGGTCATCAAGGCAGCATTACAACCAGCCATTGCAACACTCTGGAACATAAGTTACTCTATCTTGGTGATTTATCCACTTTCAATCCCATTAATTAGGCCGCCACTACTAATAGTAACATCCGTCAGTTCCCAATTCTCATTAGTTTGCAACTATTTCTAAGAGATATCTGGGAGGTTACCCATGATTGCAATGGGAGCTTGATCAATTGGGCCAGTGAGCTGACGAATGGCAGATGGAGTTTAATTTTAGATAAATGTGAGGTGATGCATTTTGGTCGATTTGAACCAGGGCAGGACTCACTCGGTTAATAGGAAGCCGTTGCGAGAGTTATAGAACAAAGAGATCTAGGGGTACATGTTCTTGAAAGTGGAGTCACAGGTAAAAGGTCTGACAACACCAGGTTTAAGTCCAACCAATTTATTTGATAGTAAATTCACTAGCTTTCGGGGTTAGTCCCTTCGTCAGGTGAATGGAGAGTTCTGGCCTCAGACAGAGCATATAGAGCACAGACAGTTTACAGGTTACTGATTAGAATGCGAATCTTTACACCTATGAACTTGAACTATGACTTGAACAGCAGGTTAGGTGTACTTGAACTATGACTTGAACAGCAGGTTAGGTGTAAAGATTTGCATTCTAATCAGTAATCTGTAAACTGTCTGTGCTCTATATGCTCTGTCTGAGGCCAGAACTCTCCATTCACCTGACGAAGGGACTAACCCCAAAAGCTAGTGAATTTACTATCAAATAAATCGGTTGGACTTAAACCTGGTGTTGTCAGACTTTTTACTGTGTTTACCCCAGTCCAACGCTGGCATATCCACATCGAGACACAGGTGGACAGAGTGGTGAAGAAGGCATGCTTGGTTTCATCGGTCAGAACGTTGAATACAGGAGTTGGGACGTCTTGTTGAAGTTGTACAAGACGTTGGTAAGGCCACACTTGGAATACTGTGTGCAGTTCTGGTCACCCTATTATAGTAAATAGTCTGACAACACCAGGTTTTAGTCCAACCGATTTATTTGATAATATACTCACAAGCTTTCGAGGGGACTGCCTCTTCGTCAGGTGAATGGAGAGTTCTGGCCTCAGACAGAGCATATAAAGCACAGACAGTTTAGAGATTACTGATTAAAATGCGAATCCTTACACCTAACCTGCTGTTCAAGACCTGAAGTGGCTGATAATGTGAGTGGAAGGAGCACTGATCACAGTTTAAAGAGATGTGTATTGTCTCCAGACAGTACAGTAAGTGAGGTTTTGCAAACCCAGGCAAGTCACGGGGGTTACAGATAGTGCGACATGAACCCAAGATCCCTGTTGAGACCGTCCTCATGTGTGCGGAACTTGGCTATCAGTCTCTGTTCAGCGACTCTGCGCTGTCGTGTGTCGTGAAGGCCACCTTGGAGAATGCTTACCCGAAGGTCAGAGGCTGAATGCCCGTGACCACTGAAGTGTTCGCCAACAGGAAGGGAACAGTCTTGCCTGGTGACGGGCATTCAGCCTCTGACCTTCGGGTAAGCATTCTCCAAGGTGGCCTTCATGACACACGACAGCGCATATTCGCTGAGCAGAGACTGATAGCCAAGTTCCGCACACATGAGGACGGCCTCAACAGGGATCTTGGGTTCATGTCGCACTATCTGTAACCCCCGTGACTTGCCTGGGTTTGCAAAACCTCACTTACTGTACTGTCTGGAGACAATACACATCTCTTTAAACTGTGATCAGTGCTCCTTCCACTCACATTATCAGCCACTTCAGGTCTTGAACAGCAGGTTAGGTGTAAGGATTCGCATTCTAATCAGTAATCTCTAAACTGTCTGTGCTTTATATGCTCTGTCTGAGGCCAGAACTCTCCATTCACCTGACAAAGAGGCTGTCCCCTCGAAAGCTAGTGAGTGTATTATCAAATAAATAGGTTGGACTAAAACCTGGTGTTGTCAGACTATTTACTGTGTTTACGCCAGTCCAACGCCGGCATACCCACATCATCACCCTATTATAGACAGGATATTATTAAACTAGAAAGAGTGCAGAAAAGATTTACTGGGATGCTACCGGGACTTGATGGTTTGAGTTATAAGGAGAGGCTGGATAGACTGGGACTTTTTTCTCTGGAGCGTAGGAGGCTAAGGGATGACCTTATAGAGGTCTATAAAACAATGAGGGGCACAGATTGGCTAGATAGTCAATATCTTTTCCCAAAGATAGGGGAACCTAAAACTAGAGGGCACAGGTTTAAGGTGAGACGGGAGAGGTACAAAAGGGTCCAGAGGGGCAATTTTTTTCACACAGAGGGTGGTGAGTGTCTGGAATGAGCTGCCAGAGGTGGTAGTAGAGGCGGGTACAATCTTGTCTTTTGAGAAGCATTTAGACAGTTACATGGATAAGATGGGTATAGAGGGATAAACACAGGCAATTGGTTCTAGCTTAGTAGTGGGAAAGAAAAGGCGGTGTGGATAAGTTGGGCCGAAGGGTCTGTTTCCATGCTGTAAACCTCTGAGTCTATCTCATCTTCTTCAGTGAAAACTCACTCCAAGACATTATTTGGCTTTTCACCATTTCTTTTTTTTCTTCGCCATCGTAAATTCCCCTGTCACGGACACACATTTGTCCTGGCTAATCTTTTACCTGCTTAAGAGAGCTTCTGCATAAGAGCTAGGAGCAGCAGTAGGCCATTCAGCCCCTCGAGCCTACTCCACCATTCAGTACAATCACGGCTGTGCTCGTCTCCACTTTGCTGTCCGTTCTCATTAACCCTTCAACCCAATTACTAATTGAAAATCTATCTCCTCCTTTACACGTACTCTAATGTCTTGACATCCAGGGCACTCTGGGCTAATAAATTTCGCGGATTCACCACCCTCGGAGAGAAGTATTTTCTCCTCATCTCCGTTTCCTATCTGCTACCCCTTATCCTAAAACTGTGGCCTCTTGTTCCAGATTGTCCCACAAGAGGAAATATCCTCTCTGGTCAAACCCCCTCATCATCTTGTACACCTCAGTTAGATCTCCACTCATTCTTTTCAACTCCATGGAGCGTAGCCCTAAATTGCTCAATCTCCCTTGGTAAGACAAACCCCACATCTCTGGAATCAATCTGGTCTGTTTGGAGTTTGTACGTTCTCCCCGTGTCTGCAGGGGTTTCCTCCAGGTGCTCCAGTTTCAGACTACTCTTCATCAAAGATGCGCAGGTTGGGTGGATTGGCCATGCTAAATTGCCCCTTAGTATCCAAAGATGTGCGGGTTAGGTGGATTGGCCATGCTAAATTGTCCCTTAGTATCCAAAGATGTGCGGGTTAGGTGGATTGGCCATGCTGGATTGGCCATGCTAAATTGCCCCTTAGTATCCAAAGATGTGCGGGTTAGGTGGATTGGCCGTGCTAAATTGTCCCTTAGTATCCAAAGATGTGCGGGTTAGGTGGATTGGCCATGCTAAATTGTCCCTTAGTGTCCAAAGATGTGCGGGTTAGGTGGATTGGCCATGCTAAATTGCCCCTTAGTATCCAAAGATGTGCCGGTTAGGGGGATTGGCCATGCTAAATTGCCCCTTAGTATCCAAAGATGTGCGGGTTAGGTGGATTGGCCATGCTAAATTGTCCCTTAGTATCCAAAGATGTGCAGGTTAGGTGGATTGGCCATGCTAAATTGCCCCTTAGTGTCCAAAGATGTGCAGGTTAGGTGGATTGGCCATGCTAAATTGCCCCTTAGTATCCAAAGATGTGCAGGTTAGGTGGATTGGCCATGCTAAATTGCCCCTTAGTATCCAAAGATGTGCAGGTTAGGTGGATTGGCCATGCTAAATTGCCCCTTCGTATCCAAAGATGTGTAGGTTAGGTGGATTGGCTGTGTTAAATCGCACCTTAGGGGGATTAGCAGGGTAAATGTGTAGGGTGATTGGGATAGGGCCTGGGTGGGATTGTTGTCATTGTAGGCTCAATGGGCTGAATGGCCTCTTCCTGGACTGTAGAGTTTTTATGATTTTTGTGAATCTTCTCTGAACTGCCTCCAATGCAACTGGTTCCTCCTCAAACAAGGGGACCAGAACTACACAAAATTCCAAGTACAGTCTCACTAAGCATTTAGACAGTTACATGGATAAGATGGGTATAGAGGGATAAACACAGGCAATTGGTTCTAGCTTAGTAGTGGGAAAGAAAAGGCGGTGTGGATAAGTTGGGCCGAAGGGTCTGTTTCCATGCTGTAAACCTCTGAGTCTATCTCATCTTCTTCAGTGAAAACTCACTCCAAGACATTATTTGGCTTTTCACCATTTCTTTTTTTACTTCGCCATCGTAAATTCCCCTGTCACGGACACACATTTGTCCTGGCTAATCTTTTACCTGCTTAAGAGAGCTTCTGCATAAGAGCTAGGAGCAGCAGTAGGCCATTCAGCCCCTCGAGCCTACTCCACCATTCAGTACAATCACGGCTGTGCTCGTCTCCACTTTGCTGTCCGTTCTCATTAACCCGTTGCAGCTGTTAACATTTGATTTATTATTGTCACATGTATTGGTACGCAGTGAAAAGTATTGTTTCTTCTGCACTATACAGACAAAGCACACCGTTCATAGAGTACATAGGGGATAAGGATTTGATTTGATTTATTATTGTCACATGTATTGGGATACAGTGAAAAGTATTGTTTCTTGCGCACTATACAGACAAAGCATACTGTTCATAGAGTACATAGGGGAGAAGGATTTTATTTATTCTTGTCACGTGTATTGGGGGACAGTGAAAAATATTGTTCCTTGCACGTTTATACAGACAAAGCATACTGTTCATACAGAAGGAAAGGAGAGAGTGCAGAATGTAGTGTTACAGTCATAGCTGGGGCGTAGAGAAACTTAATGGGAGGCAGGCCCATTCAAAAGTGGACAGCACGATAGCGCAGTGGGTTAGCACTGCTGCTTCACAGCTCCAGGGTCCTGGGTTTGATTCCCGGCTCGGGTCACCTCGGGTCTGTGTGGAGTTTGCACATTCTCCTCGTGTCTGCGTGGGTTTCCTCCGGCTGCTCCGGTTTCCTCCCACAGTCCAAAGATGTGCGGGTTTGGTTGATTGGCCGTGCTAAGAAATTGCCCCTTAGTGTCCAGGGTAGCGGAGGTTCGAGGGATTAGTGGGTATGATATGTAGGGATATGGGGGTAGGGCCTGGGTGGGATTGTGTTTGGTGCAGACTCGATGGGCTGAAGGGCCTCTTTCTACACTGTAGCGGTCTATGATACTATGAAAAGTTTGGCCGCAGGGAAGAAGCTGTTTAGATTTACGAGTTTAGATTTATATCCTCTTGGAGACCAGTTCCTTCTTTGCCGAGTTCTGAAATGCTCCAAATCCTCAGGGTGACTAATCGTTTGGGCAACTTTGGGCCTGTACTGTTGATCGAATGCAGTCTTTGAATTCCTTTGTTTGCTAAGTTTGACTCACTATTTCCTGTTTGTGTTCTTTGTCTGCTCTTTTAAAGATTTGGGGTTACACAGGGGAAGGCGGTGGTATTCATAAAAATCCCTACCGTCTGGAAGGAGGCCATTCAGCCCATCGAGTCTTCACCGACCGCAATCCCACCCAGGCCTCGTCCCCGTGCGTTCGGCCTAGCTCGTACCCCTGACCCTAAGGGGCAATCTAGCGTGGCCAATCCGCCCTAACCTGTGGGAGGAAACCCACGCAGACACTGGAAGAATGTGCAGACCCCGCACAGACAGTGACCCGAGGCCGGGAATCAAACCCGGGTCACCGGCTCAGTGAGGCAACAGTGTTGACCACTGTGCCGCCCCTATCATTAGGCCGTTAGTTCAGAAAGTCAGCTAATATTCTAGGGGACCCGGGTTCGAATCCTGACAGGGCAGATGATGGAATTTGAATTCAATTAATAAAAAATCTGGAATTGGGAATCTATTGATGACCCATTGTCGGAAAAACCCATCTGGTTCCCCTTTAGGGAAGGAAATCTGCCGTCCTTACCCCGGTCTGGCCTACATGTGACTCCAGAGCCACAGCCAATGGGGTTGACTCTCTACTGCCCTCCAGGGGCAGCTAGGGATAGGCAATAAATGCTGGCCAGCGACGCCCATGTCCCACGAATTAATAAAATTGCCTGAACCATTCTTTTAAAAAATAACCATTGCCTGATTCAGACCTTTAATGTGTTTTCCCAATCTCCAAGCCCCTTTGTCGTTTCCATGCCAAGTAAAAATCTTCTCTATCTCAGTTTCAAATTGATCCCTCACCTTTATTTTGGTCGGAGGGTGGGGGAATGAGGGGGAACAGATTCCCGCCCCCCCTTTTGTGTGAGGTAGTGCTTCCTAATATTTTCCGGAATTCTCCAACCATGCCTGCGATTGGGATTACCCGTTTGATTTGATTTATTATTGTCGCATGTATCGGGATACAGTGAAAAGTATTGTTTCTTGTGCACTATACAGACAAAGCTTACTGTTCATAGAGTACATAGGGGAGAAGGATTTGATTTATTATTGTCACATGTATTGGGATACAGTGAAAAGTATTGTTTCTTGCGCACTATACAGACAAAGCATACTGTTCATAGAGTACATAGGGGAGAAGGATTTGATTTGATTTATTATTGTCACATGCATTGGGATACAGTGAAAAATATTGTTTCTTGCGTGCTATACAGACAAAGCATACCATTCATAGAGAAGAAAACAGTGCAGAATGTTGTGATAGTCATAGGGTGTAGAGAAAGATCAGCTGAATATTTGATCTATTATTGTCACATGTATTGGGGTACAGTGAAAAGTATTGTTTCTTGCGTGCTATACAGTCAAAGCATACCGTTCATAGAGTATATAGGGGAGAAGGATTTGATTTGATTTATTATTGTCACATGTATTGGGATAGAGTGAAAAGTATTTCTTGCGTGCTGTACAGACAAAGCATACTGTTCATAGAGTACATAGGGGAGAAGGATTTGATTTATTATTGTCACATGTATTGGGATAGAGTGAAAAGTATTGTTTGCGCGCTATGCAGACAAAGCATACCATTCATAGAGTACATAAGGGAGAAGGAAAGGAGGGAGTGCAGAATGTAGTGTTACAGTCATAGCTAGGGTGCAGAAAAGATCAACTGAATGCGAGGTAGGTCCATTCAAAAGTCTGACAGCAGCAGGGAAGAAGCTGTTCTTGAGTCGGTTGGTACGTGACCTCAGACTTTTGTATCTTTTCCCGACGGAAGAAGGTGGAAGGGAGAATGTCCGGGGTGTGTGGGGTCCTTAATTATGCTGGCTGCTTTTCCCGAGGCAGCGGGAAGTGTAGACAGAGTCAATGGATGGGAGGCTGGTTTGCCTGATGGGACTGGGCTACGTTCACAACCCTTTGTAGTTTTGGGCAGAGCAGGAGCCCAGACCAAGCTGTGATACAACCAGAAAGAATGCTTTCTATGGGGCATCTGTAAAAGTTGGTGAGGGTCGTAGCGGACATGCCAAATTTCCTTAGTCTTCTGAGAAAGCAGGGGTGGGCTTTCTTAACTATAATTTTGGCATGGGGGGGGACCAGGACAGGTTGTTGGTGACCTGGACACCTGGAATGAGGAGAGAGTGTTTGACAGGGGTGGATAACCAGAGGGGACACAGATTGAAGAGAATCAGGAGAAGAACCAGAGAACAGCGGGGGCGGGGAAGGGGATGAGGATAATTTAGTAGAAACACAGCAAGTTGTTGTGATCTGGAGGGCGACGGAAGCAGATTCAACAGGAACTTTCAAAAGGTGGAACTGGAGGGGAAGGGGGAAGATCCCTGTGATATACAGGGATATGGGGTGGGGTGAAGGAGCTAACAGGGGGCAAGATGGGCCGAGTGGTCTGGACAAGCCGATTCTTTGAAGAAGGCGGGAAATAGCTGACAAGTTCTGGACAAGCTCTCGCAGGGGAAAAGTGCAGCTGGTGTTGTGAGTGGCGTCAGCTCCCGTGTTTGAACTGATCTGATAGATACGATCCTGTGTGCGTGCCACAACATTGCTGACGGCTTTGCAAGCTGGATCTCATTTTTTTGAATCATAAATGCCGCCAGTCTGACAGATCCAACTTTTGAATGGACCTACCTCACGTTAAGTTGATCTTTCTCTACGCCCCAGCTATGACTGTAACACTACATCCTGCAGCCTGTCCTTTCCTTCTGTATGAACAGTATGCTTTCTCTGTGTAGCACACAGGAAACAATACTTTTCACTGTATCCCAATGCATGTGACAATAATAAATCAAATCCTTCTCCCCTATGTACTCTATGAACAGTATGCTTTGTCTGTATAGCGCTCAAGAAACAATACTTTTCACTGTATCCCAATACATGTGACAATAATAAATCAAATCAAATCCTTCTCCCCTATGTACTCTATGAACAGTATGCTTTGTCTGTATAGCGCTCAAGAAACAATACTTTTCACTGTATCCCAATACATGTGACAATAATAAATCAAATCAAATCAACCAAAAACTGGAAAGCACAGGTTAGTTTGTAGCAAAATTGAGGGAGGGAGACAGAAGGAGTTACGTTGTATTCAATGCAGCCTCATTTTATTCCATGTTAATTTGTCTCTTAGTGTCCGAAAGATGTGCAGGTTAGGTGGATTGGCCATGCTAAATTGCCCCTTAGTGTCCAAAGATGTGCAGGTTAGGTGGATTGGCCATGCTAAATTGCCCCTTAGTGTCCAAAGATGTGCAGGTTAGGTGGATTGGCCATGCTAAATTGCCCCTTAGTGTCCAAAGATGTGCAGGTTAGGTGGATTGGCTGCTGAATTGCCCCTCAGTGTCAGGGAGATTAGTCGGGTAAATGTGTGGGTTGCGAACGTGGGATTGTTGTTGGAGTGGCCTCGATGGGCTGAATGGCCTCCTTTGGCTCTGTCGGGATTCTATGTCTCTTCTAGTCTGCATTAGAGATCATAGAACCCTACGGTGCAGAAAGAGGCCCTTCGGCCCATCGAGTCTGCACCGAACACAATCCCACTCAGGCCCTACCCCCATAGCCCTACATATCATACCCACTAATCCCTCTAACCTACGCATCCCTGGACACCTAAGGGGCAATTTCTTAGCAAGGCCAATCAACCTAACCCGCACATCTTTGGACTGTGGGAGGAAACAGGAGCGCTCGGAGGAAACCCACGCAGACACGAGGAGAATGTGCAAACTCCACACAGGCAGTGACCCGAGCCGGGGATCGAACCCAGGACCCTAGAGCTGTGAAGCAGCAGTGCTAACCCACTGTGCTACCGTGGTTGGGACTGTCCTCACTCTGCGGAATTCAGACAGACAGCTCTGTTTCAGTGTTTGCGTTCGGTTTGCGGCGATTGTCACAGCCCCGGGTCTCTGATTTCTCGCTCAGCTTTTCTGTGACCTGTTCCTGTGCCCCATTCCATCTGGACAGTCTGGGATCTGGGCACCTCTCCAGATCGCCACTGATCTCTGATCCAAACCGAACCTTCCTGTGGAATATCCAGCCAGCTCTCTGATAACTATCACCATGTTTATGATCTGTTGAACTCAGTAAGTTAACCTCCATCCCACATAAATACTATACGTCTGCTTTCTTTTTAACCTGTTGTGAGAAGCTAGGATTCCTGTCAGTATTTGTCTGATTCCACTACTGGTGTCTAATTTCTAGGAACATTGAGATCTTTCCTAATTTAGCTGAACTCTCTCTCTCTCTGCCTGCACCCCCCCCCCTCTCTCTCTCTCTCTGCCTGTCCCCCTCTATCTCTCTCTCTCTCTCTCTCTCTGCCTGCTCCCCCACTCACTCTCTCTCTCTCTCTCTCTGCCTGCTCCCCCACTCACTCTCTCTCTCTCTCTCTCTCTGCCTGCTCCCCCACTCACTCTCTCTCTCTCTCTCTCTCTCTGCCTGCTCCCCCACTCACTCTCTCTCTCTCTCTCTCTCTCTGCCTGCTCCCCCACTCACTCTCTCTCTCTCTCTCTCTCTCTGCCTGCTCCCCCACTCACTCTCTCTCTCTCTCTCTCTCTGCCTGCTCCCCCACTCACTCTCTCTCTCTCTCTCTCTCTGCCTGCTCCCCCACTCACTCTCTCTCTCTCTCTCTCTGCCTGCTCCCCCACTCACTCTCTCTCTCTCTCTCTCTGCCTGCTCCCCCACTCACTCTCTCTCTCTCTCTCTCTGCCTGCTCCCCCACTCACTCTCTCTCTCTCTCTCTCTGCCTGCTCCCCCACTCACTCTCTCTCTCTCTCTCTCTGCCTGCTCCCCCACTCACTCTCTCTCTCTCTCTCTCTGCCTGCTCCCCCACTCACTCTCTCTCTCTCTCTCTCTGCCTGCTCCCCCACTCACTCTCTCTCTCTCTCTCTCTGCCTGCTCCCCCACTCACTCTCTCTCTCTCTCTCTCTCTGCCTGCTCCCCCACTCACTCTCTCTCTCTCTCTCTCTGCCTGCTCCCCCACTCACTCTCTCTCTCTCTCTCTCTGCCTGCTCCCCCACTCACTCTCTCTCTCTCTCTCTCTGCCTGCTCCCCACTCACTCTCTCTCTCTCTCTCTGCCTGCTCCCCCACTCACTCTCTCTCTCTCTCTCTGCCTGCTCCCCACTCACTCTCTCTCTCTCTCTCTGCCTGTCCTCTCTCTCTCTCTCTCTCTCTGCCTGTCCTCTCTCTCTCTGCCTGTCCCTCTCTCTCTCTGCCTGTCCCTCTCTCTCTCTCTGCCTGTCCCTCTCTCTCTCTGCCTGTCCCTCTCTCTCTCTGCCTGTCCCTCTCTCTCTCTGCCTGTCCCTCTCTCTCTCTGCCTGTCCCTCTCTCTCTCTGCCTGTCCCTCTCTCTCTCTGCCTGTCCCTCTCTCTCTCTGCCTGTCCCTCTCTCTCTCTGCCTGTCCTCTCTCTCTCTGCCTGTCCCTCTCTCTCTCTGCCTGTCCCTCTCTCTCTCTGCCTGTCCCTCTCTCTCTCTGCCTGTCCCTCTCTCTCTCTGCCTGTCCCTCTCTCTCTCTGCCTGTCCCTCTCTCTCTCTGCCTGTCCCTCTCTCTCTCTGCCTGTCCCTCTCTCTCTCTGCCTGTCCCTCTCTCTCTCTGCCTGTCCCTCTCTCTCTCTGCCTGTCCCTCTCTCTCTCTGCCTGTCCCTCTCTCTCTCTGCCTGTCCCTCTCTCTCTCTGCCTGTCCCTCTCTCTCTCTGCCTGTCCCTCTCTCTCTCTGCCTGTCCCTCTCTCTCTCTGCCTGTCCCTCTCTCTCTCTGCCTGTCCCTCTCTCTCTCTGCCTGTCCCTCTCTCTCTCTGCCTGTCCCTCTCTCTCTCTGCCTGTCCCTCTCTCTCTCTGCCTGTCCCTCTCTCTCTCTGCCTGTCCCTCTCTCTCTCTGCCTGTCCCTCTCTCTCTCTGCCTGTCCCTCTCTCTCTCTGCCTGTCCCTCTCTCTCTCTGCCTGTCCCTCTCTCTCTCTGCCTGTCCCTCTCTCTCTCTGCCTGTCCCTCTCTCTCTCTGCCTGTCCCTCTCTCTCTCTGCCTGTCCCTCTCTCTCTCTGCCTGTCCCTCTCTCTCTCTGCCTGTCCCTCTCTCTCTGCCTGTCCCCTCTCTCTCTGTCTCTGCCTGTCCCTCTCTCTCTCTGCCTGTCCCTCTCTCTCTCTGCCTGTCCCTCTCTCTCTCTGCCTGTCCCTCTCTCTCTCTGCCTGTCCCTCTCTCTCTCTGCCTGTCCCTCTCTCTCTCTGCCTGTCCTCTCTCTCTCTGCCTGTCCCTCTCTCTCTCTGCCTGTCCCTCTCTCTCTCTGCCTGTCCCTCTCTCTCTCTGCCTGTCCCTCTCTCTCTCTGCCTGTCCCTCTCTCTCTCTGCCTGTCCCTCTCTCTCTCTGCCTGTCCCTCTCTCTCTCTGCCTGTCCCTCTCTCTCTCTGCCTGTCCCTCTCTCTCTCTGCCTGTCCCTCTCTCTCTCTGCCTGTCCCTCTCTCTCTCTGCCTGTCCCTCTCTCTCTCTGCCTGTCCCTCTCTCTCTCTGCCTGTCCCTCTCTCTCTCTGCCTGTCCCTCTCTCTCTCTGCCTGTCCCTCTCTCTCTCTGCCTGTCCCTCTCTCTCTCTGCCTGTCCCTCTCTCTCTCTGCCTGTCCCTCTCTCTCTCTGCCTGTCCCTCTCTCTCTCTGCCTGTCCCTCTCTCTCTCTGCCTGTCCCTCTCTCTCTCTGCCTGTCCCTCTCTCTCTCTGCCTGTCCCTCTCTCTCTCTGCCTGTCCCTCTCTCTCTCTGCCTGTCCCTCTCTCTCTCTGCCTGTCCCTCTCTCTCTCTGCCTGTCCCTCTCTCTCTCTGCCTGTCCCTCTCTCTCTCTGCCTGTCCCTCTCTCTCTCTGCCTGTCCCTCTCTCTCTCTGCCTGTCCCTCTCTCTCTCTGCCTGTCCCTCTCTCTCTCTGCCTGTCCCTCTCTCTCTCTGCCTGTCCCTCTCTCTCTCTGCCTGTCCCTCTCTCTCTCTGCCTGTCCCTCTCTCTCTCTGCCTGTCCCTCTCTCTCTCTCTGCCTGTCCCTCTCTCTCTCTGCCTGTCCCTCTCTCTCTCTCTGCCTGTCCCTCTCTCTCTCTCTGCCTGTCCCTCTCTCTCTCTCTGCCTGTCCCTCTCTCTCTCTCTACTCTGCCTGTCCCTCTCTCTCTCTCTGCCTGTCCCTCTCTCTCTCTCTGCCTGTCCCTCTCTCTCTCTCTCTGCCTGTCCTCTCTCTCTCTCTCTGCCTGTCCCTCTCTCTCTCTCTCTCTGCCTGTCCCTCTCTCTCTCTCTCTCTGCCTGTCCCTCTCTCTCTCTCTCTCTGCCTGTCCCTCTCTCTCTCTCTCTCTGCCTGTCCCTCTCTCTCTCTCTCTCTGCCTGTCCCTCTCTCTCTCTCTCTCTGCCTGTCCTCTCTCTCTCTCTCTCTGCCTGTCCCTCTCTCTCTCTCTCTCTGCCTGTCCCTCTCTCTCTCTCTCTCTGCCTGTCCCTCTCTCTCTCTCTCTCTGCCTGTCCCTCTCTCTCTCTCTCTCTGCCTGTCCCTCTCTCTCTCTCTCTCTGCCTGTCCCTCTCTCTCTCTCTCTCTGCCTGTCCCTCTCTCTCTCTCTCTCTGCCTGTCCCTCTCTCTCTCTCTCTCTGCCTGTCCCTCTCTCTCTCTCTCTCTGCCTGTCCCTCTCTCTCTCTCTCTCTGCCTGTCCCTCTCTCTCTCTCTCTCTGCCTGTCCCTCTCTCTCTCTCTCTCTGCCTGTCCCTCTCTCTCTCTCTCTCTGCCTGTCCCTCTCTCTCTCTCTCTCTGCCTGTCCCTCTCTCTCTCTCTCTCTGCCTGTCCCTCTCTCTCTCTCTCTCTGCCTGTCCCTCTCTCTCTCTCTCTCTGCCTGTCCCTCTCTCTCTCTCTCTCTGCCTGTCCCTCTCTCTCTCTCTCTCTGCCTGTCCCTCTCTCTCTCTCTCTCTGCCTGTCCCTCTCTCTCTCTCTCTCTGCCTGTCCCTCTCTCTCTCTCTCTCTGCCTGTCCCTCTCTCTCTCTCTCTCTGCCTGTCCCTCTCTCTCTCTCTCTCTGCCTGTCCCTCTCTCTCTCTCTCTCTGCCTGTCCCTCTCTCTCTCTCTCTCTGCCTGTCCCTCTCTCTCTCTCTCTCTGCCTGTCCCTCTCTCTCTCTCTCTCTGCTGTCCCTCTCTCTCTCTCTCTCTGCCTGTCCCTCTCTCTCTCTCTCTCTGCCTGTCCCTCTCTCTCTCTCTCTCTGCCTGTCCCTCTCTCTCTCTCTCTCTGCCTGTCCCTCTCTCTCTCTCTCTCTGCCTGTCCCTCTCTCTCTCTCTCTCTGCCTGTCCCTCTCTCTCTCTCTCTCTGCCTGTCCCTCTCTCTCTCTCTCTCTGCCTGTCCCTCTCTCTCTCTCTCTCTGCCTGTCCCTCTCTCTCTCTCTCTCTGCCTGTCCCTCTCTCTCTCTCTCTCTGCCTGTCCCTCTCTCTCTCTCTCTGCCTGTCCCTCTCTCTCTCTCTCTCTGCCTGTCCCTCTCTCTCTCTCTCTCTGCCTGTCCCTCTCTCTCTCTCTCTCTGCCTGTCCCTCTCTCTCTCTCTCTCTGCCTGTCCCTCTCTCTCTCTCTCTCTGCCTGTCCCTCTCTCTCTCTCTCTCTGCCTGTCCCTCTCTCTCTCTCTCTCTGCCTGTCCCTCTCTCTCTCTCTCTCTGCCTGTCCCTCTCTCTCTCTCTCTCTGCCTGTCCCTCTCTCTCTCTCTCTCTGCCTGTCCCTCTCTCTCTCTCTCTCTGCCTGTCCCTCTCTCTCTCTCTCTCTGCCTGTCCCTCTCTCTCTCTCTCTCTGCCTGTCCCTCTCTCTCTCTCTCTCTGCCTGTCCCTCTCTCTCTCTCTCTCGCCTGTCCCTCTCTCTCTCTCTCTCTGCCTGTCCCTCTCTCTCTCTCTCTCTGCCTGTCCCTCTCTCTCTCTCTCTCTGCCTGTCCCTCTCTCTCTCTCTCTCTGCCTGTCCCTCTCTCTCTCTCTCTCTGCCTGTCCCTCTCTCTCTCTCTCTCTGCCTGTCCCTCTCTCTCTCTCTCTCTGCCTGTCCCTCTCTCTCTCTCTCTCTGCCTGTCCCTCTCTCTCTCTCTCTCTGCCTGTCCCTCTCTCTCTCTCTCTCTGCCTGTCCCTCTCTCTCTCTCTCTCTGCCTGTCCCTCTCTCTCTCTCTCTCTGCCTGTCCCTCTCTCTCTCTCTCTCTGCCTGTCCCTCTCTCTCTCTCTCTCTGCCTGTCCCTCTCTCTCTCTCTCTCTGCCTGTCCCTCTCTCTCTCTCTCTCTGCCTGTCCCTCTCTCTCTCTCTCTCTGCCTGTCCCTCTCTCTCTCTCTCTCTGCCTGTCCCTCTCTCTCTCTCTCTCTGCCTGTCCCTCTCTCTCTCTCTCTCTGCCTGTCCCTCTCTCTCTCTCTCTCTGCCTGTCCCTCTCTCTCTCTCTCTCTGCCTGTCCCTCTCTCTCTCTCTCTCTGCCTGTCCCTCTCTCTCTCTCTCTCTGCCTGTCCCTCTCTCTCTCTCTCTCTGCCTGTCCCTCTCTCTCTCTCTCTCTGCCTGTCCCTCTCTCTCTCTCTCTCTGCCTGTCCCTCTCTCTCTCTCTCTCTGCCTGTCCCTCTCTCTCTCTCTCTCTGCCTGTCCCTCTCTCTCTCTCTCTCTGCCTGTCCCTCTCTCTCTCTCTCTCTGCCTGTCCCTCTCTCTCTCTCTCTCTGCCTGTCCCTCTCTCTCTCTCTCTCTGCCTGTCCCTCTCTCTCTCTCTCTCTGCCTGTCCCTCTCTCTCTCTCTCTCTGCCTGTCCCTCTCTCTCTCTCTCTCTGCCTGTCCCTCTCTCTCTCTCTCTCTGCCTGTCCCTCTCTCTCTCTCTCTCTGCCTGTCCCTCTCTCTCTCTCTCTCTGCCTGTCCCTCTCTCTCTCTCTCTCTGCCTGTCCCTCTCTCTCTCTCTCTCTGCCTGTCCCTCTCTCTCTCTCTCTCTGCCTGTCCCTCTCTCTCTCTCTCTGCCTGTCCCTCTCTCTCTCTCTCTCTGCCTGTCCCTCTCTCTCTCTCTCTCTGCCTGTCCCTCTCTCTCTCTCTCTCTGCCTGTCCCTCTCTCTCTCTCTCTCTGCCTGTCCCTCTCTCTCTCTCTCTCTGCCTGTCCCTCTCTCTCTCTCTCTCTGCCTGTCCCTCTCTCTCTCTCTCTCTGCCTGTCCCTCTCTCTCTCTCTCTCTGCCTGTCCCTCTCTCTCTCTCTCTCTGCCTGTCCCTCTCTCTCTCTCTCTCTGCCTGTCCCTCTCTCTCTCTCTCTCTGCCTGTCCCTCTCTCTCTCTCTCTCTGCCTGTCCCTCTCTCTCTCTCTCTCTGCCTGTCCCTCTCTCTCTCTCTCTCTGCCTGTCCCTCTCTCTCTCTCTCTCTGCCTGTCCCTCTCTCTCTCTCTCTCTGCCTGTCCCTCTCTCTCTCTCTCTCTGCCTGTCCCTCTCTCTCTCTCTCTCTGCCTGTCCCTCTCTCTCTCTCTCTCTGCCTGTCCCTCTCTCTCTCTCTCTCTGCCTGTCCCTCTCTCTCTCTCTCTCTGCCTGTCCCTCTCTCTCCTCTCTCTGCCTGTCCCTCTCTCTCTCTCTCTCTGCCTGTCCCTCTCTCTCTCTCTCTCTGCCTGTCCCTCTCTCTCTCTCTCTCTGCCTGTCCCTCTCTCTCTCTCTCTCTGCCTGTCCCTCTCTCTCTCTCTCTCTGCCTGTCCCTCTCTCTCTCTCTCTCTGCCTGTCCCTCTCTCTCTCTCTCTCTGCCTGTCCCTCTCTCTCTCTCTCTCTGCCTGTCCCTCTCTCTCTCTCTCTCTGCCTGTCCCTCTCTCTCTCTCTCTCTGCCTGTCCCTCTCTCTCTCTCTCTCTGCCTGTCCCTCTCTCTCTCTCTCTCTGCCTGTCCCTCTCTCTCTCTCTCTCTGCCTGTCCCTCTCTCTCTCTCTCTCTGCCTGTCCCTCTCTCTCTCTCTCTCTGCCTGTCCCTCTCTCTCTCTCTCTCTGCCTGTCCCTCTCTCTCTCTCTCTCTGCCTGTCCCTCTCTCTCTCTCTCTCTGCCTGTCCCTCTCTCTCTCTCTCTCTGCCTGTCCCTCTCTCTCTCTCTCTCTGCCTGTCCCTCTCTCTCTCTCTCTCTGCCTGTCCCTCTCTCTCTCTCTCTCTGCCTGTCCCTCTCTCTCTCTCTCTCTGCCTGTCCCTCTCTCTCTCTCTCTCTGCCTGTCCCTCTCTCTCTCTCTCTCTGCCTGTCCCTCTCTCTCTCTCTCTCTGCCTGTCCCTCTCTCTCTCTCTCTCTGCCTGTCCCTCTCTCTCTCTCTCTGCCTGTCCCTCTCTCTCTCTCTCTCTGCCTGTCCCTCTCTCTCTCTCTCTCTGCCTGTCCCTCTCTCTCTCTCTCTCTGCCTGTCCCTCTCTCTCTCTCTCTCTGCCTGTCCCTCTCTCTCTCTCTCTCTGCCTGTCCCTCTCTCTCTCTCTCTCTGCCTGTCCCTCTCTCTCTCTCTCTCTGCCTGTCCCTCTCTCTCTCTCTCTCTGCCTGTCCCTCTCTCTCTCTCTCTCTGCCTGTCCCCTCTCTCTCTCTCTCTCTGCCTGTCCCTCTCTCTCTCTCTCTCTGCCTGTCCCTCTCTCTCTCTCTCTCTGCCTGTCCCTCTCTCTCTCTCTCTCTGCCTGTCCCTCTCTCTCTCTCTCTCTGCCTGTCCCTCTCTCTCTCTCTCTCTGCCTGTCCCTCTCTCTCTCTCTCTCTGCCTGTCCCTCTCTCTCTCTCTCTCTGCCTGTCCCTCTCTCTCTCTCTCTCTGCCTGTCCCTCTCTCTCTCTCTCTCTGCCTGTCCCTCTCTCTCTCTCTCTCTGCCTGTCCCTCTCTCTCTCTCTCTCTGCCTGTCCCTCTCTCTCTCTCTCTCTGCCTGTCCCTCTCTCTCTCTCTCTCTGCCTGTCCCTCTCTCTCTCTCTCTCTGCCTGTCCCTCTCTCTCTCTCTCTCTGCCTGTCCCTCTCTCTCTCTCTCTCTGCCTGTCCTCTCTCTCTCTCTCTCTGCCTGTCCCTCTCTCTCTCTCTCTCTGCCTGTCCCTCTCTCTCTCTCTCTGCCTGTCCCTCTCTCTCTCTCTCTGCCTGTCCCTCTCTCTCTCTCTCTCTGCCTGTCCCTCTCTCTCTCTCTCTCTGCCTGTCCCTCTCTCTCTCTCTCTCTGCCTGTCCCTCTCTCTCTCTCTCACACAAGTTAATAGCTTGGTTGGTTGCCTGAAGAATTCGCTCATTCATTATTCAGGTCTAATTGGTCTAATTATCAGTGGTGAGTAACTGACCCCCCTGCAAGTATCTCACAAGCCTCACACCCAGTCCTGGCTGGTTTGCAGCGACGACGCGGGGACTGATTTTGTGGCTGATTAGATTTTCCACGAGCTGCCAGCTTTGCCTTTCCCAGGCCGATTTTTGTTTGTTCAGGACACAGCCTGCCGGAAGCTCCCGTCCGAAATATTTTGGAAGCGAGCAGTTCCCCTGGAGACGGGCAGCGCAGTGTAAACACAGCTGGGGGCTGAGGTTTGCCAGGTGCCGAGGCTCAGGATTGGGCCCCTCTGCCCATCGAGCCTGCTGCAGCTCTGGGGGAGGCAGCACAGCGGTTAGCGCTGCTGCCTCGCAGCGCCAGGGACCCGGGTTCGATTCCCAGCACGGGGCACTGTCTGTGCAGAGCCTGCACAATCTCCCCATGTCGGCGTGGGTTTCGTCCCACAGTCTGAAAGAGGTGCTGGTTAGGGTGCAAATTCTCCCGCGGTGTTACCCGAACAAGCACCGGAGTGTGGCGACTAGGGGCTTTTCACAGTAACTTCATTGCAGTGTTAATGTAAGCCTACTTGTGACTATGAATAACTTTTTTAAAATCCCTTAGTATTCAAAGATGTGCAGGTTAGGGTGGATTGGCCATGCTAAATTGTCCCTTAGTGTCCAAAGATGTGCAGGTTAGGTGGATTGACCATGCTAAATTGTCCCTTAGTGTCCAAAGATTGCAGGTTAGGTGGATTGGCCATGCTAAATTTCCCCTTGGTATCCAAAGATGTGCAGGTTAGGTGGATTGGCCATGCTAAATTGCCCCTTAGCGTCAAAGATGTGCAGGTTAGGTGGATTGGCCATGCTAAATTGCCCCTTAGTGTCCAAAGATGTGCAGGTTAGGTGGATTGGCCATGCTAAATTGCCCCTTGGTATCCAAAGATGTGCAGGTTAGGTGGATTGGCCATGCTAAATTGCCCCTTAGCGTCCAAAGACGTGACGGTTAGGTGGATTGGCC
>NW_027650604.1:0-59745 GCF_965287045.1 Carcharhinus amblyrhynchos
GGCTCCATCTCACAGCCCCCCCCCCGCCCCCCCCCATCCCTCCCACAGAGCCCCGGGTCCATCTCACAGCCCCCCCCGTCCCTCCCACAGCCCCCCCCCCCCCGTCCCTCCCACAGAGCCCCAGGTCCATCTCACAGCCCCCCCCCCCCCCCCCCCCGTCCCTCCCACAGAGCCCCGGCTCCGTCTCCGTCCCCTGCTGACACTGAGCTGTTAGCTCTCAGCTCCCCTCCCTGTGCCGGGTCTGTACTATTCAGGAAGGATGGGGGTGGTGTCACACTCTGGAAGGGGAGAGGGGGGTGAGGAGTGGATCAGGCTGGTGGCGGTGGAGGGAAAGGTTAGATTGGGTTTTAAAAGCAATCAGCCTGGCTTTCTGCTCCTGTTATCCTGGTCAAAGTGTGTATCTGTGTACATGCAGACGTGTGTTTATCTGTACATGCACGTGTGTATCCGGGTCTGTGCATATCTGTGTGTGTGAACACGTGTCTGTGTGTCTGTTCCTATATGTGTTTGTGTGTATGTGTCTGTGTGTGTGCGTGCCTGACTGTGTGTGTGTGTGTGTGTGTGTGTATGTACGTCTGTGCGCGCGCCTGTCTGTGTGTCTCTGTCTATGCACGTGTCGGTCTGTATGTGTGTGCACACGTGCCTGTCCGTGCCTCTGCCTGTCCGTGCCCCTGCCTGTCCGTGCCCCTGCCTGTCCGTGCCTCTGCCTGTCCCGTGCCTCTGCCTGTCCGTGCCTCTGCCTGTCCGTGCCTCTGCCTGTCCCGTGCCTCTGCCTGTCCGTGCCTCTGCCTGTCCCGTGCCTCTGCCTGTCCGTGCCTCTGCCTGTCCGTGCCTCTGCCTGTCCGTGCCTCTGCCTGTCCGTGCCCCTGCCTGTCCGTGCCTCTGCCTGTCCCGTGCCTCTGCCTGTCCGTGCCTCTGCCTGTCCGTGCCTCTGCCTGTCCCGTGCCTCTGCCTGTCCGTGCCTCTGCCTGTCCGTGCCCCTGCCTGTCCGTGCCCCTGCCTGTCCGTGCCTCTGCCTGTCCGTGCCTCTGCCTGTCCCGTGCCTCTGCCTGTCCGTGCCTCTGCCTGTCCGTGCCCCTGCCTGTCCGTGCCTCTGCCTGTCCGTGCCTCTGCCTGTCCGTGCCCCTGCCTGTCCGTGCCTCTGCCTGTCCGTGCCCCTGCCTGTCCGTGCCTCTGCCTGTCCGTGCCCCTGCCTGTCCGTGCCTCTGCCTGTCCGTGCCTCTGCCTGTCCGTGCCCCTGCCTGTCCGTGCCTCTGCCTGTCCGTGCCCCTGCCTGTCCGTGCCCCTGCCTGTCCGTGCCCCTGCCTGTCCGTGCCTCTGCCTGTCCTACAAAACTCTCTCAAACTAACACTCAGGCATTCAAATTAATGCATTCCAGTTATACGCACACTGCTTATCAGATCCCCCCTCACTCCCCACACCCTTTAATATCCCACCCAGTCTAATCCCACTCTCCCCCTCACTCCCCACACCCTTTAATATCCCACCCAGTCTAATCCCACTCTCCCCCTCGCTCCCCGCACCCTTTAATATCCCACCCAGTCTAATCCCACTCTCCCCCTCACTCCCCGCACCCTTTAATATCCCACCCAGTCTAATCCCACTCTCCCCCTCACTCCCCACACCCTTTAATATCCCACCCAGTCTAATCCCACTCTCCCCCCTCACTCCCCGCACCCTTTAATATCCCACCCAGTCTAATCCCACTCTCCCCCTCACTCCCCACACCCTTTAATATCCCACCCAGTCTAATCCCACTCTCCCCCTCACTCCCCGCACCCTTTAATATCCCACCCAGTCTAATCCCACTCTCCCCCCTCACTCCCCGCACCCTTTAATATCCCACCCAGTCTAATCCCACTCTCCCCCCTCACTCCCCGCACCCTTTAATATCCCACCCAGTCTAATCCCACTCTCCCCCCTCACTCCCAGCACCCTTTAATATCCCACCCAGTCTAATCCCACTCTCCCCCCTCACTCCCCGCACCCTTTAATATCCCACCCAGTCTAATCCCACTCTCCCCCCTCACTCCCCGCACCCTTTAATATCCCACCCAGTCTAATCCCACTCTCCCCCCTCACTCCCCACACCCTTTAATATCCCACCCAGTCTAATCCCACTCTCCCCCCTCACTCCCCGCACCCTTTAATATCCCACCCAGTCTAATCCCACTCTCCCCCCTCACTCCCCGCACCCTTTAATATCCCACCCAGTCTAATCCCACTCTCCCCCCTCACTCCCCGCACCCTTTAATATCCCACCCAGTCTAATCCCACTCTCCCCCTCACTCCCCGCACCCTTTAATATCCCACCCAGTCTAATCCCACTCTCCCCCTCACTCCCCGCACCCTTTAATATCCCACCCAGTCTAATCCCACTCTCCCCCTCACTCCCCGCACCCTTTAATATCCCACCCAGTCTAATCCCACTCTCCCCCCTCACTCCCAGCACCCTTTAATATCCCACCCAGTCTAATCCCACTCTCCCCCCTCACTCCCCGCACCCTTTAATATCCCACCCAGTCTAATCCCACTCTCCCCCCTCACTCCCCGCACCCTTTAATATCCCACCCAGTCTAATCCCACTCTCCCCCCTCACTCCCCACACCCTTTAATATCCCACCCAGTCTAATCCCACTCTCCCCCCTCACTCCCCGCACCCTTTAATATCCCACCCAGTCTAATCCCACTCTCCCCCTCACTCCCCACACCCTTTAATATCCCACCCAGTCTAATCCCACTCTCCCCCTCACTCCCCACACCCTTTAATACCCCACCCAGTCTAATCCCACTCCCCCCTCACTCCCCGCACCCTTTAATATCCCACCCAGTCTAATCCCACTCTCCCCCTCACTCCCCACACCCTTTAATATCCCACCCAGTCTAATCCCACTCTCCCCCTCACTCCCCGCACCCTTTAATATCCCACCCAGTCTAATCCCACTCTCCCCCCTCACTCCCCACACCCTTTAATATCCCACCCAGTCTAATCCCACTCTCCCCCCTCACTCCCAGCACCCTTTAATATCCCACCCAGTCTAATCCCACTCTCCCCCTCACTCCCCACACCCTTTAATATCCCACCCAGTCTAATCCCACTCTCCCCCCTCACTCCCCGCACCCTTTAATATCCCACCCAGTCTAATCCCACTCTCCCCCTCACTCCCCGCACCCTTTAATATCCCACCCAGTCTAATCCCACTCTCCCCCCTCACTCCCCACACCCTTTAATATCCCACCCAGTCTAATCCCACTCTCCCCCCTCACTCCCCGCACCCTTTAATATCCCACCCAGTCTAATCCCACTCTCCCCCCTCACTCCCCGCACCCTTTAATATCCCACCCAGTCTAATCCCACTCTCACTCCCCGCACCCTTTAATATCCCACCCAGTCTAATCCCACTCTCCCCCCTCACTCCCCGCACCCTTTAATATCCCACCCAGTCTAATCCCACTCTCCCCCACTCCCTGCACCCTTTAATATCCCACCCAGTCTAATCCCACTCTCCCCCCTCACTCCCCGCACCCTTTAATATCCCACCCAGTCTAATCCCACTCTCCCCCTCACTCCCCACACCATTTAATATCCCACCCAGTCTAATCCCACTCTCCCCCCTCACTCCCCACACCCTTTAATATCCCACCCAGTCTAATCCCACTCTCCCCCCTCACTCCCAGCACCCTTTAATATCCCACCCAGTCTAATCCCACTCTCCCCCTCACTCCCCGCACCCTTTAATATCCCACCCAGTCTAATCCCACTCTCCCCCCTCACTCCCCACACCCTTTAATATCCCACCCAGTCTAATCCCACTCTCCCCCTCACTCCCCGCACCCTTTAATATCCCACCCAGTCTAATCCCACTCTCCCCCCTCACTCCCCGCACCCTTTAATATCCCACCCAGTCTAATCCCACTCTCCCCCCTCACTCCCCGCACCCTTTAATATCCCACCCAGTCTAATCCCACTCTCCCCCCTCACTCCCCGCACCCTTTAATATCCCACCCAGTCTAATCCCACTCTCCCCCCTCACTCCCCACACCCTTTAATATCCCACCCAGTCTAATCCCACTCTCCCCCTCACTCCCCGCACCCTTTAATATCCCACCCAGTCTAATCCCACTCTCCCCCTCACTCCCCGCACCCTTTAATATCCCACCCAGTCTAATCCCACTCTCCCCCTCACTCCCCACACCCTTTAATATCCCACCCAGTCTAATCCCACTCTCCCCCCTCACTCCCCGCACCCTTTAATATCCCACCCAGCCTACTTGCAGGCCTGGAAATCTGCCAACCTTACCCAGTCTGGCCTACATGGGACCCTAGACCCACGGCCAATGGGGTTGACTCTGCATTGCCCCTCTGAAATGGCTGGCACAGTTGAAGGGGCAATTAGGTCTGGGTAACGAATGCTGGACCCAGCGGTACGCGTGCCCCTTTAAGACGAAAGGAATTGTGGGACTTGTGCAGGATCTGAATGGGGGTGAAGCTGATTTGAGGGGCGGAATGGCCTTCTCCTCCTATCGCTGATCATCCGTGTGGTGGGATGTTCCCTGGAGCGTACGGACGGGGAAACCGACCACTTGGGAAGGGGCTGAGGGGCTACGGAAGGCGTCGCAAGTCCGCACACCCCCCAACCCCCCGCCCCCCCAATCGCTGCCGGGGTCCCCCCCAGGCAGATCACTGACCCCCGACCTCTCTGTGTCTTTCAGGTTAAAGGTGAAAGGTCACTCCTGCGGTCTGAGGCAGATGCAAGGCGTGAAGATGCACCCAAAGAATAATAAATGTTAAATTTTAGGAAGTATTATTTACACACGGCGGCCGAAATAAAGAGCTGTCAGATCGAGCCCTGCAAATGGTCGGTTTGTTCCTTGGGGGGGGGCCAGGGGAGGGGGGGGGGGGGGGGGCAGGGGGTTAGCGTGTCGCGGTGGTGGTGGTGGGGGTTTGGGCGGGTAGCGTGTCACGGTGGGGTGGGACGACAGAGGGGGGGGTAACGTCGCGGGGGATGGGTGAGGGGGCTGCACTCTGCCCAATCAAACAGGGTAATCCAATCCTCGCACAACTTCCATCCAATCGGCCTTCAGTATTGACAGCACCAAGAACAGGCCATTTGGCCCCTATCTCTATTGCTGCCACTAACCTCCACCCCACCCTGTCCCCCACAGTCCTGTGAATCCCGCCCCGCCCCGCCAAATATTTATCCATTTCCCTTTTGATTGAATCTGCTCAGAATCCCTGCAGTGCCGAAGGAGGCTGTTCGGCCCATCGATCTGCACCGACTACAATCCCACCCAGGCCCCTATCCCAGTCACCCCCATGTCTTCACCTGAGCTAATTTCCCCTGATACTAAGGGACAATTTAGCATGGCCAATCCACCCTAACATACACATCTTTGGACACTAAGGGGCAATTTATCATGGCCAATCCACCCTAACATACACATCTTTGGACACTAAGGGGCAATTTAGCATGGCCAATCCACCCTAACCTGTACATCTTTGGACACTAAGGGGCAATTTAGCATGGCCAATCCACCCTAACCTACACATCTTTGGACACTAAGGGACAATTTAGCATGGCCAATCCCCCTAACCTGCACATCTTTGGACACTAAGGGACAATTTAGCATGGCCAATCCCCCCTAACCTACACATCTTTGGACACTAAGGGGCAATTTAGCATGGCCAATCCCCCCTAACCTACACATCTTTGGACATTAAGGGACAATTTAGCATGGCCAATCCCCCTAACCTGCACATCTTTGGACACTAAGGGGCAATTTAGCATGGCCAATCCACCCTAACCTACACATCTTTGGACATTAAGGGGCAATTTAGCATGGCCAATCCCCCCTAACCTACACATCTTTGGACACTAAGGGACAATTTATCATGGCCAATCCCCCTAACCTGCACATCTTTGGACACTAAGGGGCAATTTAGCATGGCCAATCCACCCTAACCTACACATCTTTGGACATTAAGGGACAATTTAGCATGGCCAATCCCCCTAACCTGCACATCTTTGGACACTAAGGGACAATTTAGCATGGCCAATCCCCCCTAACCTACACATCTTTGGACATTAAGGGGCAATTTAGCATGGCCAATCCATCCTAACCTACACATCTTTGGACACTAAGGGACAATTTAGCATGGCCAATCCACCCTAACCTACACATCTTTGGACACTAAGGGACAATTTAGCATGGCCAATCCCCCTAACCTGCACATCTTTGGACACTAAGGGACAATTTAGCATGGCCAATCCCCCCTAACCTACACATCTTTGGACACTAAGGGGCAATTTAGCATGGCCAATCCCCCTAACCTGTACATCTTTGGACACTAAGGGGCAATTTAGCATGGCCAATCCCCCCTAACCTACACATCTTTGGACACTAAGGGGCAATTTAGCATGGCCAATCCACCCTAACCTACACATCTTTGGACATTAAGGGGCAATTTAGCATGGCCAATCCCCCCTAACCTACACATCTTTGGACATTAAGGGACAATTTAGCATGGCCAATCCCGCCTAACCTACACATCTTTGGACACTAAGGGACAATTTATCATGGCCAATCCCCCTAACCTGCACATCTTTGGACACTAAGGGGCAATTTAGCATGGCCAATCCACCCTAACCTACACATCTTTGGACACTAAGGGGCAATTTAGCATGGCCAATCCCCCCTAACCTACACATCTTTGTACATTAAGGGACAATTTAGCATGGCCAATCCCCCTAACCTGCACATCTTTGGACACTAAGGGACAATTTAGCATGGCCAATCCCCCCTAACCTACACATCTTTGGACATTAAGGGGCAATTTAGCATGGCCAATCCATCCTAACCTACACATCTTTGGACACTAAGGGACAATTTAGCATGGCCAATCCACCCTAACGTACACATCTTTGGACACTAAGGGGCAATTTAGCATGGCCAATCCACCCTAACCTACACATCTTTGGACACTAAGGGGCAATTTAGCATGGCCAATCCACCTAACCTGTACATCTTTGGACACTAAGGGGCAATTTAGCATGGCCAATCCCCCCTAACCTACACATCTTTGGACACCAAGGGGCAATTTAGCATGGCCAATCCCCCCCTAACCTACACATCTTTGGACACTAAGGGACAATTTAGCATGGCCAATCCACCCTAACCTACACATCTTTGGACACCAAGGGGCAATTTAGCATGGCCAATCCCCCCTAACCTACACATCTTTGGACACCAAGGGGCAATTTAGCATGGCCAATCCCCCCTAACCTACACATCTTTGGACACTAAGGGACAATTTACCATGGCCAATCCACCTAACCTGTACATCGTTGGACACTAAGGGGCAATTTAACATGGCCAATCCACCTAACCTGTACATCTTTGGACACTAAGGGACAATTTAGCACGGCCAATCCACCCTAACCTACACATCTTTGGACATTAAGGGACAATTTAGCATGGCCAATCCCCCTAACCTGCACATCTTTGGACACTAAGGGACAATTTAGCATGGCCAATCCCCCCTAACCTACACATCTTTGGACATTAAGGGGCAATTTAGCATGGCCAATCCATCCTAACCTACACATCTTTGGACACTAAGGGGCAATTTAGCATGGCCAATCCACCCTAACCTACACATCTTTGGACACTAAGGGGCAATTTAGCATGGCCAATCCACCTAACCTGTACATCTTTGGACACTAAGGGGCAATTTAGCATGGCCAATCCCCCCTAACCTACACATCTTTGGACACCAAGGGGCAATTTAGCATGGCCAATCCCCCCTAACCTACACATCTTTGGACACAAAGGGACAATTTAGCATGGCCAATCCACCCTAACCTACACATCTTTGGACACCAAGGGGCAATTTAGCATGGCCAATCCCCCCTAACCTACACATCTTTGGACACCAAGGGGCAATTTAGCATGGCCAATCCCCCCTAACCTACACATCTTTGGACACTAAGGGACAATTTAGCATGGCCAATCCACCCTAACCTACACATCTTTGGACACTAAGGGACAATTTAGCATGGCCAATCCACCCTAACCTGCACATCTTTGGACACTAAGGGGCAATTTAACGTGGCCAATCCACCCTAACCTGCACATCTTTGGACACTAAGGGACAATTTAGCATGGCCAACCCACCCTAACCTACACATCTTTGGACACTAAGGGACAATTTAGCATGGCCAATCCACCCTAACCTGCACATCTTTGGACACTAAGGGGCAATTTAACGTGGCCAATCCACCCTAACCTGCACATCTTTGGACACTAAGGGGCAATTTAGCATGGCCAATCCACCCTAACCTGCACATCTTTGGACACTAAGGGGCAATTTAACATGGCCAATCCACCCTAACCTGCACATCTTTGGACACTAAGGGACAATTTAGCATGGCCAATCCACCCTAACCTGTACATCTTTGGACACTAAGGGACAATTTAGCATGGCCAATCCACCCTAACCTGCACATCTTTGGACACTAAGGGGCAATTTAACATGGCCAATCCACCCTAACCTGCACATCTTTGGACACTAAGGGGCAATTTAACATGGCCAATCCACCTAACCTGTACATCTTTGGACACTAAGGGACAATTTACCATGGCCAATCCACCTAACCTGTACATCGTTGGACACTAAGGGGCAATTTAACATGGCCAATCCACCTAACCTGTACATCTTTGGACACTAAGGGACAATTTAGCACGGCCAATCCACCCTAACCTACACATCTTTGGACAGTGGGAGAAAACCGGTAGATGAGGGCAGTGCAGTTGATGTTGTCAACATGGACTTTAGCAAGGCCTTTGACAACGAATCACACGGTAGGTTGTTGCATAAGGTTAAATCTCACTGGATCCAGGATGAGGTATCTAAATGGATACAAAACTGGCTACTTGACAGAAGCCCAGTGGTTGTAGAGAATTGTTTTTCAAACTGGAGGCCAGTGACCAATGGTGTGCCTCAGGGATCAGTGCTGGGCCCACTGTTATTTGCCATTTAAATTAATGATTTGGATGAGATATGGGGAGCATGGTTAGTATGTTTGCAGATGATACCAAGATTGTGGCACGGTGGACAGTGACAAAAGTTATCTCCAATTGCAACGGGATCTTGATCAATTGGGCCAGTGGGCTGACAAATGGCAGATGGAGTTTAATTAGACAGATGCAGGGTGATGCATTTTGATAGATTGAACCAGGGCAGGGCTTACTCGTTTAATGTTAGGGCATTGCAGAGAGTTACAGAACAAAGAGATCTAGAGGTACACGTTCATAGCTTCTTGAAAGTGGAGTCACAGGTGGACAGAGTGGTGAAGAAGGCATTCAGCATACTTGGTTTCATCGGTCAGAACATTGAATACAGGAGTTGGGATGTCTTGTTGAAGTTGTACAAGACATTGGTAAGACCACACTTGGAATACTGTGTACAGTTCTGGTCACCCTATTATATTGTGGAGATGCCAGCGTTGGACTGGGGTAAACATAGTAAGTCTGACAACACCAGGTTCAAGTCTAACTGATTTATTTGATAGTAAACGCACAAGCTTTCGGGGTCTCACTCTTCTTCAGGTGAATGGAGAGTTCTGGCCTCAGACAGAGCATATAACAGCACAGACAGTTTAGAGATTACTGATTAGAATGTGAATCTTTACACCTAACCTGCTGTTCAAGTCCTGAAGTGGCTGACAATGTGTGTGGAAGGAGCACTGGTTAAAGAGATGTGTATTGTCTCCAGACAGTACAGTAAGTGAGATTTTACAAACCTAGGCAAGTCACGGGGGTTACAGATAGTGTGACATGAACCCAAGATCCCCGTTGAGACCATCCTCGTGTGCGGAACTTGGCTATCAGGATCTTGGGTTCGTGTCGCACTATCTGTAACCCCTGTGACTTGCCTGTGTTTGTAAAACCTCACTTACTGTACTATCTGGAGACAATACACATCTCTTTAACCTGTGATCAGTGCTCCTTCCACTCACATTGTTGGCCACTTTAAGACTTGAACAGCAGGTTAGGTGTAAAGATTCGCATTCTAATCAGTAATCTGTAAACTGTCTGTGCTTTATATGCTCTGTCTGAGGCCAGAACTCTCCATTCACCTGACGAAGAGGGAAACCTCGAAAGCTAGTGAGTTTACTATCAAATAAATCGGTTGGACTTAAACCTGGTGTTTCAGACTTTTTACTGTGTTTACCCTATTATAGAAAGGATATTATTAAACTAGAAAGAGTGCAGAAAAGATTTACTAGGATGCTACCGGGACTTGATGGATTGAGTTATAAGGAGAGGCTGGATAGACTGGGACTTTTTTCTCTGGAGTGTAGGAGGCTGAGGGGTGATCTTATAGAGGTCTATAAAATAATGAGGGGCACAGATCAGCGAGATAGTCAATATCTTTTCCCAAAGGTAGGGGAGTCTAAAACTAGAGGGCACAGGTTTAAGGTGAGAGGGGAGATACAAAAGTGTCCAGAGGGGCAATTTTTTTTCACACAGAGGGTGGTGAGTGTCTGGAACGAGCTGCCAGAGGCAGTAGTAGAGGTGGGTACAATTTTGTCTTTTGAAAAGCATTTAGACGGTTACATGGGTACGATGGGTACAGAGGGATATGGGCCAAATGTGGGCAATTGGGACTAGTTAGGAGTTTTTAAAAAAAGGGTGGCACGGGCTGGAAGGCCTGTTTGCTTGCTGTAAACCTCTATGACACCCAGAGGAAAACCCATGTAGACACGGGGAAGATGTGCAGCCTCCACACAGACAGTGACCCAAGCTGGGACTCGAACCCATATCGATCTAGATAGGCTGGGCGAATGGGCCGGGAAATGGCAAATGGAATTTAATGTTGGCAAGTGTGAGGTGGTCCACTTTGGTAGGAATAATGGTAGGAAGGACTATTACTTACGTGGAGAAAAACTGCAGCAGGCGACGGTGCAGAGGGACCTCGGGGTCCTTGTGCATGAGTCGCAAAAACCCAGCTTGCAGGTGCAGCAGGAGTACTGTGTGCAGTTTTGGGCGCCGCACCTGCGCAAGGATATTTTGGCCCTGGAGGGAGTGCAGAGGAGGTTTACTAGGCTGATACCGGAGTTGAGGGGGTTGAGCTATGAGGAGAGGCTGAATAAACTGGGCTTGTACTCGTTAGAGTTTAGAAGAATGAGGGGAGATCTCATTGAGACATATAAGATGATGAATGGGATGGATAGGATAGAGGTGGAGAGACTCTTCCCGCTCAGAAAGGACAGTAGGACTAGGGGGCACAGCCTCAGAGGGTCGGTGCCGAGGGAGCGCCGCACTGTCAGAGGGTCGGTGCCGAGGGAGCGCCGCACTGTCAGAGGGTCGGGGCCGAGGGAGCGCCGCACTGTCAGAGGGTCAGTGCCGAGGGAGTGCCGCACTGTCAGAGGGTCAGTGCCGAGGGAGTGCCGCACTGTCAGAGGGTCAGTGCCGAGGGAGCGCCGCACTGTCAGAGGGTCAGTGCCGAGGGAGTGCCGCACTGTCAGAGGGTCAGTGCTGAGGGAGCGCCGCCCTGTCAGAGGGTCAGTGCTGAGGGAGCGCCGCCCTGTCAGAGGGTCAGTGCTGAGGGAGCGCCGCCCTGTCAGAGGGTCAGTGCTGAGGGAGTGCCGCACTGTCAGAGGGTCAGTGCTGAGGGAGTGCCGCACTGTCAGAGGGTCAGTGCCGAGGGAGTGCCGCACTGTCAGAGGGTCAGTGCTGAGGGAGCGCCGCCCTGTCAGAGGGTCAGTGCTGAGGGAGTGCCGCACTGTCAGAGGGTCAGTGCCGAGGGAGCGCCGCACTGTCAGAGGGTCAGTGCCGAGGGAGCGCCGCACTGTCAGAGGGTCAGTGCCGAGGGAGTGCCGCACTGTCAGAGGGTCAGTGCCGAGGGAGTGCCGCCCTGTCAGAGGGTCAGTGCCGAGGGAGTGCCGCACTGTCAGAGGGTCAGTGCTGAGGGAGTGCCGCACTGTCAGAGGGTCAGTGCTGAGGGAGTGCCGCACTGTGAGAGGGTCAGTGCTGAGGGAGCGCCGCACTGTCAGAGGGTCAGTGCTGAGGGAGCGCCGCACTGTCAGAGGGTCAGTGCTGAGGGAGCACCGCACTGTCAGAGGGTCAGTGCCGAGGGAGTGCCGCACTGTCAGAGGGTCAGTGCTGAGGGAGCGCCGCACTGTCAGAGGGTCAGTGCCGAGGGAGTGCCGCACTGTGAGAATGAATGACAGATTCACTGTGGAATTGGGGGTGGTGTCAGTCAGCGAAGGGACCCAGTTTGACATTAAACAGAGGGCCAGTAAGAATTTATTTCAGCTGAATTGGTAAGAATGGGAGAGTAACGTGAATTGGGGAACTCAAAAGAGCGAGCACGCAGTGTATGGGCCAAGTGGCTGTGTGATTCTTCACTGGGGCACGCAGTCAGCAGGCTGGAGTTAGAGCGGACGGCAGCAGTGGGCAGAACGTGTCCCTCTCCAAACTGACTCCAGCCAGATTCTCCTGGTCGCCTCAGCAGCAATGTCGAGATGCCGGTGTTGGACTGGGGTAAAGACGGTAAGAAATCGCACAGGGTTTATTCAGCAGAAAACGCTGTGAGCTTTCGGAACACTACCCCTTCATCAGGTGAGTGGGATTTCAGTTCACATAAAGACACACACAGGTTACAGAATACTGATTAGAATGCGAGTCTTTACAGCTAATCAAATCTTAAAGATGCAGACAGTACGAGTGGAGAGGGGGTTCAGCACAGGTTACAGAGATGTGTATTGTCTCCAGACAGGACAGTTAGTGAGATTTTACAAACCCAGGCAAGTCACAGGGGTTACAGATAGTGTGACATGGACCCAGGATCCCGGGTGAGACCGTCCTCGTGTGTAGAACTTGGCTATCAGTCTCTGCTCAGCGACCCAAGGAGCAGCCGACATCTCCAGAACCAGGGAGCGAGATTTCTTCTCAGTTTCTCTCATCCTCGGAACAGGGACACGGGATCGTTCAGTTCCAACTGAGAGCGCCAAGGCCTTCGGCTGAGTATTTCATTCCAGAGAACCCCTCAGATACCCCCCCCACCCACACACACACACACACTGACTCTCACTGGGGTACGGGTCCCACACACACACACTGACTCTCACTGGGGTACGGGTCCCACACACACACACTGACTCTCACTGGGGTACGGGTCCCACACACACACACTGACTCTCACTGGGGTACGGGTCCCACACACACACACACACTGACTCTCACTGGGGTCCCACACACACACACACTGACTCTCACTGGGGTACGGGTCCCACACACACACACTGACTCTCACTGGGGTACGGGTCCCACACACACTGACTCTCACTGGGGTACGGGTCCCACACACACACACACTGACTCTCACTGGGGTACGGGTCCCACACACACTGACTCTCACTGGGGTACGGGTCCCACACACACACACTGACTCTCACTGGGGTACGGGTCCCACACACACACACTGACTTTCACTGGGCTACGGGTCCCACACACACACTGACTCTCACTGGGGTACGGGTCCCACACACACACACTGACTCTCACTGGGGTACGGGTCCCACACACACACACACACACACTGACTCTCACTGGGGTATGGGTCCCACACACACACACACTGACTTTCACTGGGGTACGGGTCCCACACACACACACACTGACTCTCACAGGGGTACGGGTCCCACACACACACACACTGACTCTCACTGGGGTACGGGTCCCACACACACACACACTGACTCACACTGGGGTACGGGTCCCACACACACACACACACACTGACTCTCACTGGGGTACAGGTCCCACACACAGACTCTCACTGGGTTACGGGTCCCACACACACACACAGACTCTCACTGGGGTCCCACACACACACACTGACTCTCACTGGGGTCCCACACACACACTGACTCTCACTGGGGTCCCACACACACACACACTGACTCTCACTGGGGTCCCACACACACACACACTGACTCTCACTGGGGTCCCACACACACTGACTCTCACTGGGGTACGGGTCCCACACACACACACACTGACTCTCACTGGGGTACGGGTCCCACACACACACACACTGACTCTCACTGGGGTACGGGTCCCACACACAGACTCTCACTGGGGTACGGCTCCCACACACACACACTGACTCTCACTGGGGTACGGGTCCCACACACACACACACACAGACTCTCACTGGGGTACGGGTCCCACACACACACACTGACTCTCACTGGGGTCCCACACACACACTGACTCTCACTGGGGTCCCACACACACACTGACTCTCACTGGGGTCCCACACACACACACACTGACTCTCACTGGGGTCCCACACACACACACACTGACTCTCACTGGGGTCCCACACACACACACACAGACTCTCACTGGGGTACGGGTCCCACACACACACACACAGACTCTCACTGGGGTACGGGTCCCACACACACACACACACTGACTCTCACTGGGGTACGGGTCCCACACACACACACACACACTGACTCTCACTGGGGTACGGGTCCCACACACACACACACACTGACTCTCACTGGGGTACGGGTCCCACACACACACACTGACTCTCACTGGGGTACGGGTCCCACACACACACACACACTGACTCTCACTGGGGTACGGGTCCCACACACACACACACACACACTGACTCTCACTGGGGTACGGGTCCCACACACACTATAGAGGGTGGGATGTGGGTGCAGGTGCAGAGAGTGGGTTAGGGGTGGCCGTGGGTGGGGGGACATATTGTGGGCATAGAGGTTGCAGGGAGGGTGCCTGCAGGTCAGGGGAGGGTGAAGGTGGGTTCGAGGGTCCGCTGATGACAGGCTGCCTCACCGTAACCCTTCAGAAACCACAGCTCCCCCCCCCCCCCAACCCCACTCACCACCCCCCCACCACAATTACCACCACCGCCCACACCCCCACCCCCGCACTCACCACCGCCGCACTCACCCACCACCCCCCCAACCCCCCCCCCCACCGAACCCCAACCACCCCCCCCCCGAACCCCAACCACCCCCTCCGAACCCGCCCCCCCCCCCCCCCCCCCGCCAACCTCCCCCGGCAGGTTCCTGCCTCCAATGGAAAGCAGGTTCTCCCGTTCCCCGTTTGCCTCATTCCTGGTGGGATCTTATCGTTCCCCTAACGGCCACCACTTGTCCGCGATGACACAGTGACACTTCATGGAAAGACTTTGGGACGTCCCCCAAGGCAGCACAGTGACACAGTGGGTTATACTGCTGTCTCACAGGGACCCGGGTTCAATCCCAGCGGCACGGTGACACAGTGGGTTAGCGCTGCTGTCTCACAGGGACCCGGGTTCAATCCCAGCGGCACGGTGACACAGTGGGTTAGCGCTGCTGCCTCACAGGGACCCGGGTTCAATCCCAGCGGCACGGTGACACAGTGGGTTAGCGCTGCTGCCTCACAGGGACCCGGGTTCAATCCCAGCGGCACGGTGACACAGTGGGTTAGTGCTGCTGCCTCACAGGGACCCGGGTTCAATCCCAGTGGCACGGTGACACAGTGGGTTAGCACTGCTGTCTCACAGCGCCAGGGACCCGGGTTCAATCCCAGCGGCACGGTGACACAGTGGGTTAGTGCTGCTGTCTCACAGGGACCCGGGTTCAATCCCAGTGGCACAGTGACACAGTGGGTTAGCGCTGCTGCCTCACAGGGACCCGGGTTCAATCCCAGCGGCACGGTGACACAGTGGGTTAGCGCTGCTGTCTCACAGGGACCCGGGTTCAATCCCAGCGGCACGGTGACACAGTGGGTTAGCGCTGCTGCCTCACAGGGACCCGGGTTCAATCCCAGCAGCACGGTGACACAGTGGGTTAGCGCTGCTGTCTCACAGTGCCAGGGACCCGGGTTCAATCCCAGTGGCACGGTGACACAGTGGGTTAGCGCTGCTGTCTCACAGGGACCCGGGTTCAATCCCAGCGGCACGGTGACACAGTGGGTTAGTGCTGCTGTCTCACAGGGACCCGGGTTCAATCCCAGTGGCACGGTGACACAGTGGGTTAGCGCTGCTGTCTCACAGGGACCCGGGTTCAATCCCAGCGGCACGGTGACACAGTGGGTTAGTGCTGCTGTCTCACAGGGACCCGGGTTCAATCCCAGTGGCACGGTGACACAGTGGGTTAGCGCTGCTGCCTCACAGGGACCCGGGTTCAATCCCAGTGGCACGGTGACACAGTGGGTTAGCGCTGCTGCCTCACAGGGACCCGGGTTCAATCCCAGCGGCACGGTGACACAGTGGGTTAGCGCTGCTGCCTCACAGGGACCCGGGTTCAATCCCAGCGGCACGGTGACACAGTGGGTTAGCGCTGCTGCCTCACAGGGACCCGGGTTCAATCCCAGCGGCACGGTGACACAGTGGGTTAGCGCTGCTGCCTCACAGGGACCCGGGTTCAATCCCAGTGGCACGGTGACACAGTGGGTTAGCGCTGCTGTCTCACAGGGACCCGGGTTCAATCCCAGCGGCACGGTGACACAGTGGGTTAGCGCTGCTGTCTCACAGGGACCCGGGTTCAATCCCAGCGGCACGGTGACACAGTGGGTTAGCGCTGCTGTCTCACAGCGCCAGGGACCCGGGTTCAATCCCAGTGGCACGGTGACACAGTGGGTTAGCGCTGCTGCCTCACAGGGACCCGGGTTCAATCCCAGCGGCACGGTGACACAGTGGGTTAGAGCTGCTGCCTCACAGGGACCCGGGTTCAATCCCAGCGGCACGGTGACACAGTGGGTTAGTGCTGCTGTCTCACAGGGACCCGGGTTCAATCCCAGCGGCACGGTGACACAGTGGGTTAGCGCTGCTGCCTCACAGGGACCCGGGTTCAATCCCAGCAGCACGGTGACACAGTGGGTTAGCACTGCTGTCTCACAGCGCCAGGGACCCGGGTTCAATCCCAGCGGCACGGTGACACAGTGGGTTAGCGCTGCTGCCTCACAGGGACCCGGGTTCAATCCCAGCGGCACGGTGACACAGTGGGTTAGCGCTGCTGCCTCACAGGGACCCGGGTTCAATCCCAGCAGCACGGTGACACAGTGGGTTAGCACTGCTGTCTCACAGGGACCCGGGTTCAATCCCAGCGGCACGGTGACACAGTGGGTTAGCGCTGCTGTCTCACAGGGACCCGGGTTCAATCCCAGCGGCACAGTGACACAGTGGGTTAGCGCTGCTGCCTCACAGGGACCCGGGTTCAATCCCAGCGGCACGGTGACACAGTGGGTTAGCGCTGCTGCCTCACAGGGACCCGGGTTCAATCCCAGCGGCACAGTGACACAGTGGGTTAGTGCTGCTGTCTCACAGCGCCAGGGACCCGGGTTCAATCCCAGCGGCACGGTGACACAGTGGGTTAGTGCTGCTGTCTCACAGGGACCCGGGTTCAATCCCAGCGGCACGGTGACACAGTGGGTTAGCGCTGCTGTCTCACAGGGACCCGGGTTCAATCCCAGCGGCACGGTGACACAGTGGGTTAGAGCTGCTGTCTCACAGGGACCCGGGTTCAATCCCAGCGGCACAGTGACACAGTGGGTTAGCGCTGCTGTCTCACAGGGACCCGGGTTCAATCCCAGCGGCACGGTGACACAGTGGGTTAGCACTGCTGTCTCACAGGGACCCGGGTTCAATCCCAGCGGCACAGTGACACAGTGGGTTAGCGCTGCTGCCTCACAGGGACCCGGGTTCAATCCCAGCGGCACGGTGACACAGTGGGTTAGCGCTGCTGTCTCACAGGGACCCGGGTTCAATCCCAGCGGCACGGTGACACAGTGGGTTAGCGCTGCTGTCTCACAGGGACCCGGGTTCAATCCCAGCGGCACGGTGACACAGTGGGTTAGCGCTGCTGTCTCACAGGGACCCGGGTTCAATCCCAGCGGCACGGTGACACAGTGGGTTAGCGCTGCTGCCTCACAGGGACCCGGGTTCAATCCCAGCGGCACGGTGACACAGTGGGTTAGCGCTGCTGTCTCACAGGGACCCGGGTTCAATCCCAGCGGCACGGTGACACAGTGGGTTAGCGCTGCTGCCTCACAGCGCCAGGGACCCGGGTTCAATCCCAGCGGCACGGTGACACAGTGGGTTAGCGCTGCTGTCTCACAGGGACCCGGGTTCAATCCCAGCGGCACGGTGACACAGTGGGTTAGCGCTGCTGCCTCACAGCGCCAGGGACCCGGGTTCAGTCCCAGTGGCACGGTGACACAGTGGGTTAGCGCTGCTGTCTCACAGGGACCCGGGTTCAATCCCAGCGGCACGGTGACACAGTGGGTTAGCGCTGCTGTCTCACAGGGACCCGGGTTCAATCCCAGCGGCACGGTGACACAGTGGGTTAGCGCTGCTGTCTCACAGGGACCCGGGTTCAATCCCAGCGGCACGGTGACACAGTGGGTTAGCGCTGCTGCCTCACAGCGCCAGGGACCCGGGTTCAATCCCAGCGGCACGGTGACACAGTGGGTTAGCGCTGCTGCCTCACAGGGACCCGGGTTCAATCCCAGCGGCACGGTGACACAGTGGGTTAGTGCTGCTGTCTCACAGGGACCCGGGTTCAATCCCAGCGGCACGGTGACACAGTGGGTTAGCGCTGCTGTCTCACAGGGACCCGGGTTCAATCCCAGCGGCACGGTGACACAGTGGGTTAGCGCTGCTGTCTCACAGGGACCCGGGTTCAATCCCAGCGGCACGGTGACACAGTGGGTTAGTGCTGCTGTCTCACAGGGACCCGGGTTCAATCCCAGCGGCACGGTGACACAGTGGGTTAGCGCTGCTGTCTCACAGGGACCCGGGTTCAATCCCAGCGGCACGGTGACACAGTGGGTTAGCACTGCTGTCTCACAGCGCCAGGGACCCGGGTTCAATCCCAGCGGCACGGTGACACTGTGGGTTAGCGCTGCTGCCTCACAGGGACCCGGGTTCAATCCCAGCGGCACGGTGACACAGTGGGTTAGCGCTGCTGCCTCACAGGGACCCGGGTTCAATCCCAGCGGCACGGTGACACAGTGGGTTAGCGCTGCTGTCTCACAGGGACCCGGGTTCAATCCCAGCGGCACGGTGACACAGTGGGTTAGCGCTGCTGCCTCACAGCGCCAGGGACCCGGGTTCAATCCCAGCGGCACGGTGACACAGTGGGTTAGCGCTGCTGCCTCACAGGGACCCGGGTTCAATCCCAGCGGCACGGTGACACAGTGGGTTAGCGCTGCTGCCTCACAGGGACCCGGGTTCAATCCCAGCGGCACGGTGACACAGTGGGTTAGCACTGCTGTCTCACAGCGCCAGGGACCCGGGTTCAATCCCAGCGGCACGGTGACACAGTGGGTTAGCGCTGCTGTCTCACAGGGACCCGGGTTCAATCCCAGCGGCACGGTGACACAGTGGGTTAGCGCTGCTGCCTCACAGGGACCCGGGTTCAATCCCAGCGGCACGGTGACACAGTGGGTTAGCACTGCTGTCTCACAGCGCCAGGGACCCGGGTTCAATCCCAGCGGCACGGTGACACAGTGGGTTAGCACTGCTATCTCACAGCGCCAGTGACCCGGGTTCAATCCCAGCGGCACGGTGACACAGTGGGTTAGCGCTGCTGTCTCACAGGGACCCGGGTTCAATCCCAGCGGCACGGTGACACAGTGGGTTAGCGCTGCTGTCTCACAGGGACCCGGGTTCAATCCCAGCGGCACGGTGACACAGTGGGTTAGCGCTGCTGCCTCACAGGGACCCGGGTTCAATCCCAGCAGCAGGGTGACACAGTGGGTTAGCGCTGCTGCCTCACAGGGACCCGGGTTCAATCCCAGCGGCACGGTGACACAGTGGGTTAGCACTGCTGCCTCACAGGGACCCTGGTTCAATCCCAGCGGCACGGTGACACAGTGGGTTAGCGCTGCTGTCTCACAGGGACCCGGGTTCAATCCCAGCGGCACGGTGACACAGTGGGTTAGTGCTGCTGCCTCACAGGGACCCGGGTTCAATCCCAGCGGCACGGTGACACAGTGGGTTAGCGCTGCTGCCTCACAGCGCCAGGGACCCGGGTTCAATCCCAGCGGCACGGTGACACAGTGGGTTAGCGCTGCTGCCTCACAGGGACCCGGGTTCAATCCCAGCGGCACGGTGACACAGTGGGTTAGTGCTGCTGCCTCACAGGGACCCGGGTTCAATCCCAGCGGCACGGTGACACAGTGGGTTAGCGCTGCTGCCTCACAGCGCCAGGGACCCGGGTTCAATCCCAGCGGCACGGTGACACAGTGGGTTAGCGCTGCTGTCTCACAGCGCCAGGGACCCGGGTTCGATTGCTGGCTTGAATCTGCACATTCTCCCCATGTCTGTGTGGGTTTCCTCCGTGTGCTCCGGTGTTCTCCCACAGGTTAAGGGAACGGGTGGGAATAGGGCCTGGGTGAGATGTTGAGTTGGTGCAGATTTGGTGGGCCAAATGGGATCCTGTCCTAGTCTGAGTGCTTGCTGCACACTCACTTCCCGTGTCTGATGTAGAAGGGATGCCCAGGTCCCTTTGTACATTCACATCTCCCACCCTCGCACCCCTGAGATGAGAGAGGGGGCAGAGGGTGTTGGGTGGAGAATAGAGCGCGTGTACAGGAGGCTGCGTACTCTTAGATCAGTGACGTATCCACGCACGTGGGGAGTACACACACACTACGTGGGGAAACATGAGCAAACGGGGATGGCGGAAGGAGCCAGTCTGTGTAGGAAGGACAGCAGAGTCGGCAGAGGGTCAGTATAACCATTTATTGGGAAGAGTTGAGCTGGTGTTAGTGCACACTGTCCCGCTGTGATGGGGGCACAGAGACTGGGGGCCAGTTGGGGTCGTCCTCAAGCTCCTGATGGAGTCTCTTGTGTTTTACCAGTGAGGAGGATGGGCAGTGCATGTGGGCCAACCAGCTCCACAGGCGGTGATTATTGGTCAACACTTCCTGCAACGAGACACAACACTTCAGTCAGAGGCTCAGATCACAGTGCCCTTGTACCCCAAACTACCCCCCACCGTGCTGGAGGGCGGGGTACAGAGAGAGGGGGGAGACCGGGGAACGGGGGGACGGACGGAGAGAGCGGGGAACGGGGGGGACGGAGGGAGAGAGCGGGGAACGGGGGGACAGACAGAGAGAGCGGGGAACGGGGGGGACAGACAGGGATACAGAGCGAGGGGGCAGGCTGTACACTGTGATCTTTATACATTATGGTTCAGAATTGTTGATGAACGTATGGATCAGATCTGAAAATTACCTCCAGGAAAACAGAGAGAACAAAGTGAGCAATAACCATCAGCAGAATATAAATCCTCCAGATATACGGGATGCAGACAAACTGGGACAGACAGAGAGAGAGGAAAGTTATTAGTAACAGTTCCAGAAGTTGGTCATCACAACACATCAACTCTTAAACCAGGTGTGTGGCAAAGTGTGAGATTAAAACACAGACACACACATCCCGCGCACCCCCCGCTACCCCCCCCACCCCCACCCCCACCCCCACCCCCAACCCCAACACATCTCCAAACTGAGGCACAACAATCCCCCCTGCTCACCCAGTGCGGCACTCCCTCAGCACTGACCCTCTGACAGTGCGGCGCTCCCTCAGCACTGACCCTCTGACAGTGCGGCACTCCCTCAGCACTGACCCTCTGACAGTGCGGCGCTCCCTCAGCACTGACCCTCTGACAGTGCGGCACTCCCTCGGCACTGACCCTCTGACAGTGCGGCACTCCCTCAGCACTGACCCTCTGACAGTGCGGCACTCCCTCAGCACTGACCCTCTGACAGGGCGGCACTCCCTCAGCACCGACCCTCTGACAGTGTGGCACTCCCTCAGCACTGACCCTCTGACAGTGCGGCACTCCCTCAGCACTGACCCTCTGACAGGGCGGCGCTCCCTCAGCACTGACCCTCTGACAGGGCGGCACTCCCTCAGCACCGACCCTCTGACAGTGTGGCACTCCATCAGCACTGACCCTCTGACAGTGCGGCACTCCCTCAGCACTGACCCTCTGACAGTGCGGCACTCCCTCGGTACTGACCCTCTGACAGTGCGGCACTCCCTCGGCACCGACCCTCTGACAGTGCGGCACTCCCTCGGCACCGACCCTCTGACAGTGCGGCACTCCCTCAGCACTGACCCTCTGACAGGGCGGCACTCCCTCAGCACTGACCCTCTGACAGTGCGGCACTCCCTCAGCACCGACCCTCTGACAGTGTGGCACTCCATCAGCACTGACCCTCTGACAGTGCGGCACTCCCTCAGCACTGACCCTCTGACAGGGCGGCACTCCCTCAGCACCGACCCTCTGACAGTGCGGCACTCCCTCGGCACCGACCCTCTGACAGTGCGGCACTCCCTCAGCACTGACCCTCTGACAGTGCGGCGCTCCCTCAGCACTGACCCTCTGACAGTGCGGGGCTCCCTGGGTTGGGTTTGTGGTGCTGTGATGGGGGAGTTTATCTCAGAGGATGTGAGCTGAGTTGCCCCTGGAGTGTCCAGGGCAGGGGAGATGGGGAGGGATAAAAGGTGGTGGGTGTGGGGGGAGGCAGTGTTGGTCAGGGAAACAGTTACAGCAGGACTCAGGCAGGGGAGATTAGGGAGCTTGTCTACACAGGCCCTGTGGGTGGAACTGAGAAACAGGAAGGGTATGACCACATTAATGGGATTGTATTATAGACCACCCAATAATCAGCAAGAACTGGAGGGGAAAATCACAGAGAGATAGCTGACAACTATCGGAAACAGAAAGTTGTGATCGGGGATTTTAATTTTCCACGGGATAGACTGGGACTCACAGACTGTTAAAGGTTCAGACGGGATAGAGTTTGTAAAGGTGTTCAGGAGAATTTTCTACATGAGTATCTAGAGGTGCCAACTTGCGAGAGGATGGGATATTGGTTCTCCGATTGGGAAATGAGTTAGGGCAGGCGATGGATGTGAGGGAACAGTGATCAGAATGCCATGAGTTTCAACCTGATCCTGGATAAGGATCGATCCGGTCCTCGGGTCAAAGTTCTGAACTGGGAAAAAGGCCAGGTTTGATGGGATGAGAAGGGATGTGGGGAGTGTGGATTGGCACAGGCTGTTCTCTGGGAAGGATGGAAATGGAAAGTGGGTTGGAGAATGCAGAGTTTGTATGGTCCTGTCAGGATTAAAGGCAAAGTGAATTGGGATAAGGAACCTGGGTTCTGGAGGGAGATTGTAACACTGATATGGAGGAAGAGAGAGTTGTGTGAAATGTACAGGTCCAATGCTGGAGGAGTAACGAGGGAAATGAGGAGGGCTGAAAGAAGACAGGAGGTTGCTTTGGCAGACAGACTGAAGGGAAATCCAAAGAGCTTCTATCGGTGTGTAAGGAGCAAAAGGATAGTCAGGGATAGAATGGGTCCCGTTGAAGAGCAGAGTGGTAGACTGAGTATGGAACCAAAAGAGACGAGGGAGATATAAATGGGTTTTTTGTATCCGTATTTACTGGGGAAACGGGCATGGAGTCTCCAGGAAATTGGGCAAACAGGGAGGGAGGTCATGGAACCTTTACAGATTAAAGGGGAGGAGGTGCTGGCTGTCCTGAGGTAAATCAGAGTGGATAAATCCCCAGGACCAGACAGGATATTCCCACGGACCGTCAGGGAGGCTGGAGTTGAACCTGCAGGGGCCCTGGCAGACATATTTAAAATGTCAGTAGTCACCGGTGGGGGGGGGGAGGTGCCGGATGATTGGAGGGGGGATCATGTTGTTCCGTTGTTTCAAAAAGGTTCCAAAAGAAATCCGGGAAATGATAGACCAGTAAATTTGACATTGGTGGTTGACAAGTTATTGGAAGGTGTGATAAGGGATAGGGAGCTACAAATACTTGGATGGACAGGGACTTATTAGGGAGAGTCAACATGGCTTTCTGGGTGGTAGGTCATGTTTAACCAATCTATTAGAGTTTTTCAAGGAGGTTACCAGGAAAGTGGATGAAGGGAAGGCAGTGGATGTTGTCCACATGGATTTCAGTAAGGCCTTTGACAAGGTCCCACATGGGAGGTTAGTTAAGAAGGTTCAGTCGCTAGGTACACATGGAGAGGTAGTAAATTGGATTAGACACTGGCTCAATGGAAGAAGCCAGAGAGTGATACTGGAGGATTGCTTCTCTGAGTGCATGCCTGTAACTAGTGGTGTGCCGCAGGGATCAGTGCTGGGTCCATTGTTGCTTGTCATCTATATCAATGATCTGGATGATAATGTGGTAAATTGGATCAGCAAATTTGCTGATGATACAAAGATTGGAGGTGTGGTGGACAGTGAGGAAGGTTTTCAAATTTGCAGAGGGATTTGGAGCAGCTAGAAAAAGGGGCTGAAAAATGGCAGATGGAGTTTAATGCAGACAAGTGTGAGGTATTGTACTTTGGAAGGACAAACCAAGGAAGAAAATACAAGGTAAATGGCAGGACACTGAAGAGTGCAGCAGAACAGAGGGATCTGGGAATACAGATACATAATTCCCTTAAAGTGGTGGTCACAGGTAGATAGGGTCGTAAAGAATGCTTTTGGTACACTGGCCTTTATAATTCAAAGTATTGAGTGTAAGAGTTGGAATGTTATGGTGAGGTTGTGTGAGACATTGGTGAGACCGAATTTAGAGAACTGTGTGCAGTTTTGGTCACCCCATTACAGGAAGGATATTAATCAGGTTGAAAGAATGCAGAGAAGGTTTACAAGGATGTTGCCAGGACTTGAGAAACTGAGTTACAGAGAAAGGACTTTATTCCCTGGAGTGTAGAAGAATGAGGGGAGATTTGATAGAGGTGTATAAGATTATGATGGGTATAGAGAGAGTGAATGCAAGCAGGCTTTTTCCATTGAGGCTAGGGAAGAAAAAAAACTAGAGGATATGGGATAAGGGAGAAGGGGGAGAAGTTTAAAGGGAATATTAGGAGTGGGGCTTCTTCACACAGAGAGTGGTGGGAGTGTGGAATGAGCTGCCAGGTGAAGTGCTGAATGCGGGATCAGTTTTAACATTCAAGAAAACCTTGGACAGGTTCATGGATGAGAGGGGTGTGGAGGGATATGGTCCGGGTGCAGGTCAGTGGGACAAGGCAGAAAAATGGTTCAGCCTGTTTCTGAGCTGGAATGTTCTATGGGAGAAATGTCTGAAACAGCGATCAGTGATTTGTTACCTCGAAGAATGCGTCCAGACTACTGCTTGGGAAAAGCATGAGGAATAAGGTGAAGAGATAAAGTACAATGAGGACAGCCAGAAATAAATCTGTAAAAAAAAACAACAAGGAGATTCTTTATATCAAAGCTCAATAATCCCCCCCCCCCCCGTGGAAAAGATAATTTCTGAGTGTCACAAGTAGGCTGAGACTGCAATGGTTTCAGATAGACACAGCCCAGTGGGTTAACACTGCTGTCTCACAGTGCCAGGGACCTGGGTTTGATGGGGTCACTGTGTGACGTGTGCACATTCTCCCCGTGTCTGTGTGGGTTTTCTCCCACAGTCGGAAAGACCGTGCTGTATGAGCCGGGCTCAATTCTCCCTTGGTCTGACTCAACAGGTACCCAGCGGATTCTCACAGGATCTGTATTCCAGGAAGCCACAAGGAAGTGCACTTGTAACACAGATATACACACATCCCACCCGGCCCCCACATCACCCCCCCCACACACCACCCCCACACACACCACCCCCCACACACACCACCCCCACCCCCCACACACACCCACCAACACACACCACCCCCACCCCACACACACCCACCAACACACACCACCCCCACCCCCCACACACACCAACCAACACACACCACCCCCACCCCACACACCACCCCCCACACACACCACCCCCCCCACACACCCCCCCACACACACCACCCCCCACACACACCACCCCCACCCCCAACACACACCCACCAACACACACCACCCCCCCCCACACACACCCACCAACACACACCACCCCCCACACACACCACCCACACACACACCACCCCCCACACACACCACCCCCCCCCACACACCCCCCCCACACACACCACCCCCCACACACACCACCCCCACCCCCAACACACACCCACCAACACACACCACCCCCCCCCCACACACACCCACCAACACACACCCACCAACACACACCACCCCCACCCCACACACACCCACCAACACACACCACCCCCCCCCACACACCCCCCCCACACACACCACCCCCCACACACACCACCCCCACCCCCAACACACACCCACCAACACACACCACCCCCACCCCCAACACACACCCACCAACACACACCACCCCCCACACACACACACCCACCCACACACACCCCCACCCCACACACACCACCCCCCACACACACCACCCACCAACACACACCACCCCCACCCCACACACTACAAATCACAATTAGCTTTCAGATTTGAACTCTCAACTTCCCAGATCCCAATGAAATTCCCTCTCTTCTCCCTGTCCTGTTATTCACCCCCTCCTCTCACTCTCTCCCCTTCCCCTCCCGCACCCTCCAATTCCCCTCCCCCTCCGTCCAATTCCCCTCCCCCTCCTTCCCCTCCCTCCCTCCCCCTCCCCTCACACCCCCACCCCTCCCCCTCCCCTTCCCTCTCCCCTTCCCCCTCTTCCCTCTCCCCCTTCCCCCCCTCCCTCTCCCTCTTTTACTCTCCCCTCCCCCTCCCCCCTTCCCCCTCCCCTCCCCCCTCTCCTCCCTCCTCCCCCCTCCCCCCTTCCCCCTCCCCTTCCCCTCCCTCTCCCCTCCCTCCTCCCCTTCCCTCTCCCCTCCTCCCTCCCCTCCCCTCTCCCCTCTCCCCTCCCCCCTTCCCTCCCCTCTCCCCTTCCCTTCTCTTCCCTCTCCCCTCCACTCCCCTCCCCCCTCCCCCTCCCCCCTTCCCTTCACTCTCCTCTCCCCTTCCCTCTCCCCTCCTCCTCCTCCTCTCTCCCCTCCCGTCCTCCCCCTCCCCTCTCCTCTCCTCTCCCCCTCCCCCCTCCCCTTCCCGCTTCCGTCCCCCCCTCCCTCCTCCTCCTCTCCTTCCCTCCCCCTTCCCCTTCCATCCCCCTCCTCTTCCCTCCCCCCTCCTCTTCCCTCCCCCCTCCTCTTCCCTCCCTCTTCCCTCTTCCCTCTTCCCTTCCCTCCTCCTCCCCCCTCCTCCTCCTCCTCCCCTCCTCTCTCTCCCCCTCCCTCCCCCCATCCCCCTCCCTCCCCCCTCCCCCTCCCCCTCCTCCCCCCCCCTCCCCGCTGTGCCCACTCACAGTTGGTGGAGATGGGTTTGCGGAAGGGTTTTCCCATGGAGAATACGAAGGCGATGGTGATATATTGGAAGACGGAGACGAAGAAGACGGTGGTGTTGACGTAGTTACTGATTTTCCACTGCATGTTAAACAGAATCCCACTGCTGTTGTGGATGGGCCGGGATCTCATCCCATAGAACGTGTCGTTGGAGGAGCAGGCCCTGGGGGGGGGACAGATTCCATCAGCCATCACCCTGCTCCAGGGGGAGCCTTACCCCCCCCCACCCAATCCACAATCATCACCGAATCTCTCCCCCCACCCCCCCCACTGTCAACATCCTGGGGGTTACCATCACTGAATCCCCCCCACTATCAACATCCTGGGGGTTACCATCACTGAATCCCCCCCACTATCAACATCCTGGGGGTTACCATCACTGAATCCCCCCCCCCACTGTCAACATCCTGGGGGTTACCATCACTGAATCACCCCCACTATCAACATCCTGGGGGTTACCATCACTGAATCCCCCCCCCACTGTCAACATCCTGGGGGTTACCATCACTGAATCCCCCCCACTGTCAACATCCTGGGGGTTACCATCACTGAATCCCCCCCCCCCACTGTCAACATCCTGGGGGTTACCATCACTGAATCCCCCCCACTATCAACATCCTGGGGGTTACCATCACTGAATCCCCCCCCCCACTGTCAACATCCTGGGGGTTACCATCACTGAATCCCCCCCCCCCACTGTCAACATCCTGGGGGTTACCATCACTGAATCCCCCCCCCTACTATCAACATCCTGGGGGTTACCATCACTGAATCCCCCCCACTATCAACATCCTGGGGGTTACCATCACTGAATCCCCCCCCCCAACTGTCAACATCCTGGGGGTTACCATCACTGAATCCCCCCCCACTGTCAACATCCTGGGGGTTACCATCACTGAATCCCCCCCCCTACTATCAACATCCTGGGGGTTACCATCACTGAATCCCCCCCCCACTATCAACATCCTGGGGGTTACCATCACTGAATCCCCCCCCCACTGTCAACATCCTGGGGGTTACCATCACTGAATCCCCCCCCACTGTCAACATCCTGGGGGTTACCATCACTGAATCCCCCCCCACTGTCAACATCCTGGGGGTTACCATCACTGAATCCCCCCCCCACTATCAACATCCTGGGGGTTACCATCACTGAATCCCCCCCCCCCCACTGTCAACATCCTGGGGGTTACCATCACTGAATCCCCCCCACTGTCAACATCCTGGGGGTTACCATCACTGAATCCATCTTCCAAAATCAGAACCACTTCCATCCAGAAGGACACGGGGCAGCAGATACCTGGGGAACACCCCCACCTACAAGTTCCCCTCCGAGTCTCTCACCATCCTGACTGGGAAATATATCGGCCGTTCCTTCACCGTCACTGGGTCAAAATCCTGGAGCTCCCTCCCTAACGGCATTGTCAACCCACAGCACGTGGACTGCAGCGATTCAAGGAGGCAGCTCACCCCCCACCTTCTCAAGGGGCAACTAGGGATGGGTAATAAATACAGCTCACCCCCACCTTCTCAAGGGGCAACTAGGGATGGGTAATAAATACAGCTCACCCCCCACCTTCTCAAGGGGCAACTAGGGATGGGTAATAAATACAGCTCACCCCCACCTTCTCAAGGGGCAACTAGGGATGGGTAATAAATACAGCTCACCCCCACCTTCTCAAGGGGCAATGAGGGATGGGTAATAAATACAGCTCACCCCCACCTTCTCAAGGGGCAACTAGGGATGGGTAATAAATACAGCTCACCTCCACCTTCTCAAGGGGCAACTAGGGATGGGTAATAAATACAGCTCACCCCCACCTTCTCAAGGGGCAACTAGGGATGGGTAATAAATGCAGCTCACCCCCACCTTCTCAAGGGGTAACTAGGGATGGGTAATAAATACAGCTCACCCCCACCTTCTCAAGGGGCAACTAGGGATGGGTAATAAATACAGTTCACCCCCACCTTCTCAAGGGGTAACTAGGGATGGGTAATAAATACAGCTCACCCCCACCTTCTCAAGGGGTAACTAGGGATGGGTAATAAATACTGGCCCAGCCAGCGAGGCCCAGGTCCCAGAAATGAATAAAACGACATCCAGAGCCCCCACTGCTGTCTCACACACACACACATTGCCACCTACCATGCCCCCTGGTCCCAGGAGTTGTACCAGGGTTGAACCTGCACCAAGAGGAAGCCAATCATCTGGAAGGTGGAGCAGAGGGCGATGTGCATCAAGACCGACAGGAGCAGCTGGGGTGACACCAGGTTGGCATTCGGTCGCTGGGGCACCAAGTGTTCATACGCCTTGTTCCGGCTCACTGAGGGGGGAGACGGAGAGAGAGAGAGGGGGGGGTGGTGAGGCTGGCACAGATATCAAACCCCATTGCATCGCAGACTCCAACCCTCTCCCCCCACCCCCAATCCAGTAGAACAGCCTGACAAGGGGCCATTTGGCCCATCCAGCGCCATTCTAGCAGCAGCAATTCAGATCCCGGTTCTCCCAGGAGCAGGAGAAGGCCATTTGGCCCATCCAGCCTGTTCCTCCAGTCAATACTATCATGTCTGATCTTGGACTCCATTTTCCCACCCGCTTCCCCGTATCCCTGAAATCCCCCAGAGTCCAAAGATCTGTCTGTCCCACAGCTGTAGATAAATTTAACGATGGAGCGTCTACAACCCTCTGGGGTACAGAATTCCAGAGATTCACAACCCTCCGAGTGAAGAAATATCTCCCCATTCCAGTCCTAAACGGCCGCCCCCTTCCCCCTGAGACTGTCCCCCCACTGACCAGCAGGAAACAATTTCTCAGCATCCAGCTTCAGGATCCTGTACCTTTCTCACTGAGATCACCTCCCATTCCATAGACCATAGAAAGCATCCTTTCTGGTTGTATCACAGCTTGGTCTGGGCTCCTGCTCTGCCCAAGACCACAAAGAACTACAAAAGGATCGTGAATGTAACCCAATCCATCACACAAACCAGCCTCCCATCCACTGACTCTGTCTACACTTCCCGCTGCCTCGGGGAAAAGCAGCCAGGATAATTAAGGACCCCACACACCCCGGACATTCTCTCTCCACCTTCTTCTGTCGGGAAAAAGATACAAAAGTCTGAGGTCCCGTACCGACTGACTCAAGAACAGCTTCTTCCCTGCTGCTGTCAGACTTTTGAATGGACCTACCTTGCATTTAAGTTGATCTTTCTCTACACCCTCGCTATGACTGTAACACTACATTCTACACCCTCTCCTTTCCTTCTCTATGAACAGTATGCTTTGTCTGTGTAGCTCACAAGAAACAATACTTTTCACTGTATCGCAGGACACGTGACAATAATAAATCAAATCCGAACAGGAGGACACTGAGAAGGGGGGGGAGCAAAGGGGGGGGATGAAGGCGGGGGGGATGAAGTGGGGGGGGGATGAAGTGGGGGGGACATGAAGGCGGGCAGATGAAGTGGGGGGGAGATGAAGGCGGGGATGAAGGGGGGGGGATTGTTACTGGGCAGGAGGGGGAGAGGGATTGTCAGTCAGCGCAGGAGGAGGGGGGGATTCAGATTCTCCTACTTGTTATAGCAATGGCGCTGGTGATAAACAGATCCTCATACAGGAACTCCCAGTTCCCCAAGTTACTCGAGATCTGAAATGAAAAGACAGAGAGATTAGAACAGAGAGACCTGAGGCACTGATCCCCCCGTCCGCACAATCCCCCCCCGTCCGCACAATCCCCCCCGTCTGCACAATCCCCCTCCCGTCCGCACAATCCCCCCCGTCCGCACAATCCCCCCCCGTCCGCACAATCCCCCCCCCGTCCACACAATCCCCCCCCCGTCCGCACAATCCCCCCCCGTCCGCACAATCCCCCTCCCGTCCGCACAATCCCCCCCGTCCGCACAATCCCCCCCCCCCGTCCGCACAATCCCCCCCCGTCCGCACAATCCCCCCCGTCCGCACAATCCCCCCCGTCCGCACAATCCCCCCCGTCCGCACAATCCCCCCCGTCCGCACAATCCCCCCCCCCGTCCGCACAATCCCCCCCGTCCGCACAATCCCCCTCCCGTCCGCACAATCCCCCCCGTCCGCACAATCCCCCCCCCGTCCGCACAATCCCCCCCGTCCGCACAATCCCCCCCCCCGTCCGCACAATCCCCCCCGTCCGCACAATCCCCCTCCCGTCCGCACAATCCCCCCCGTCCGCACAATCCCCCCCCCCGTCCGCACAATCCCCCCCGTCCGCACAATCCCCCCCGTCCGCACAATCCCCCCCCCCGTCCGCACAATCCCCCCCGTCCGCACAATCCCTCCCCGTCCGCACAATCCCCCCGTCCGCACAATCCCCCCCGTCCGCACAATCCCTCCCCGTCCGCACAATCCCCCCCGTCCGCACAATCCCCGCACTGTCAGAGGGTGAGTGCTGAGGGAGTGCCGCACTGTCAGAGGGTCAGTGCTGAGGGAGTGCCTCACTGTCAGAGGGTCAGTGCTGAGGGAGTGCCGCACTGTCAGAGGGTCAGTGCTGAGGGAGCGCCGCACTGTCAGAGGGTCAGTGCTGAGGGAGCACCGCACTGTCAGAGGGTCAGTACCGAGGGAGTGCCGCACTGTCAGAGGGTCAGTTTGTCTGGAGTAAAGAGCATTCTGAAACCCAAACATCCAATACTCACATAGTAGAGAATGAGGACACTAACATACTGGATCATACTGTACAGAGCCATGTACTTAAAAGCACAGAAAGAGGTGACCAGTGCAGCACGACCCTCCCTGTAACACAAAAATAATACAGATTAAACCACAGCTTAGATACAGAGTAAAGCTCCCTCTACACTGTCCCCCCATCAAACACTCCCAGGACAGGTACAGCACGGGGTTACATACAGAGTAAAGCTCCCTCTACACTGTCCCCCCATCAAACACTCCCAGGACAGCTACAGCACGGGGTTAGATACAGAGTAAAGCTCCCTCTACACTGTCCCCCATCAAACACTCCCAGGACAGGGACAGCACAGGGTTAGATACAGAGTAAAGCTCCCTCTACACTGTCCCCCCATCAAACACTCCCAGGACAGGGACAGCACAGGGTTAGATGCAGAGTAAAGCTCCCTCTACACTGTCCCCCATCAAACACTCCCAGGACAGGTACAGCATGGGGTTAGATACAGAGTAAAGCTCTCTCTACACTGTCCCCATCAAACACTCCCAGGACAGGTACAGCACGGGGTTAGATACAGAGTAAAGCTCCCTCTACACTGTCCCCCATCAAACACTCCCAGGACAGGTGCAGCACGGGGTTAGATAGAGAGTAAAGCTCCCTCTACACTGTCCCCCATCAAACACTCCCAGGACAGGTACAGCACGGGGTTAGATACAGAATAAAGCTCCCTCTACACTGTCCCCCATCAAACACTCCCAGGACAGGTACAGCATGGGGTTAGATACAGAGTAAAGCTCTCTCTACACTGTCCCCATCAAACACTCCCAGGACAGGTACAGCACGGGGTTAGATACAGAGTAAAGCTCCCTCTACACTGTCCCCCATCAAACACTCCCAGGACAGGTGCAGCACGGGGTTAGATACAGAGTAAAGCTCCCTCTACACTGTCCCCCATCAAACACTCCCAGGACAGGTACAGCACGGGGTTAGATACAGAGTAAAGCTCCCTCTACACTGTCCCCCATCAAACACTCCCAAAACAGGGACAGCACGGGGTTAGATACAGAGTAAAGCTCCCTCTACACTGTCCCCCATCAAACACTCCCAAAACAGGGACAGCATGGGGTTAGATACAGAGTAAAGCTCTCTCTACACTGTCCCCCCATCAAACACTCCCAGGACAGGTACAGCACGGGGTTAGATACAGAGTAAAGCTCCCTCTACACTGTCCCCATCAAACACTCCCAGGACAGGTACAGCATGGGGTTAGATACAGAGTAAAGCTCCCTCTACACTGTCCCCCATCAAACACTCCCAGGACAGGGACAGCACGGGGTTAGATACAGAGTAAAGCTCCCTCTACACTGTCCCCATCAAACACTCCCAGGACAGGTACAGCACGGGGTTAGATACAGAGTAAAGCTCCCTCTACACTGTCCCCATCAAACAATCCCAGGACAGGTACAGCACAGGGTTAGATACAGAGTAAAGCTCTCTCTACACTGTCCCCATCAAACACTCCCAGGACAGGTACAGCACGGGGTTAGATACAGAGTAAAGCTCCCTCTACACTGTCCCCCATCAAACACTCCCAGGACAGGTGCAGCACGGGGTTAGATACAGAGTAAAGCTCCCTCTACACTGTCCCCCATCAAACACTCCCAGGACAGGTACAGCACGGGGTTAGATACAGAGTAAAGCTCCCTCTACACTGTCCCCCATCAAACACTCCCAAAACAGGGACAGCACGGGGTTAGATACAGAGTAAAGCTCTCTCTACACTGTCCCCCCATCAAACACTCCCAGGACAGGTACAGCACGGGGTTAGATACAGAGTAAAGCTCCCTCTACACTGTCCCCATCAAACACTCCCAGGACAGGTACAGCATGGGGTTAGATACAGAGTAAAGCTCCCTCTACACTGTCCCCCATCAAACACTCCCAGGACAGGTACAGCATGGGGTTAGATGCAGAGTAAAGCTCCCTCTACACTGTCCCCCCATCAAACACTCCCAGGACAGGTACAGCATGGGGTTAGATACAGAGTAAAGCTCCCTCTACACTGTCCCCATCAAACACTCCCAGGACAGGTACAGCACGGGGTTAGATACAGAGTAAAGCTCCCTCTACACTATCCCCCCATCAAACACTCCCAGGACAGGGACAGCACGGGGTTAGATACAGAGTAAAGCTCCCTCTACACTGTCCCCCCATCAAACACTCCCAGGACAGGGACAGCACGGGGTTAGATACAGAGTAAAGCTCCCTCTACACTGTCCCCATCAAACACTCCCAGGACAGGTACAGCACGGGGTTAGATACAGAGTAAAGCTCCCTCTACACTGTTCCCATCAAACACTCCCAGGACAGGTACAGCACGGGGTTAGATACAGAGTAAAGCTCCCTCTACACTGTCCCCATCAAATACTCCCAGGACAGGTACAGCACGGGGTTAGATACAGAGTAAAGCTCCCTCTACACTGTCCCCATCAAATACTCCCAGGACAGGTACACCACGGGGTTAGATACAGAGTAAAGCTCCCTCTACACTGTCCCCCATCAAACACTCCCAGGACAGGTACACCACGGGGTTAGATACAGAGTAAAGCTCCCTCTACACTGTCCCCCCATCAAACACTCCCAGGACAGGTACAGCACGGGGTTAGATACAGAGTAAAGCTCCCTCTACACTGTCCCCCATCAAACACTCCCAGGACAGGTACACCACGGGGTTAGATACAGAGTAAAGCTCCCTCTACACTGTCCCCCATCAAACACTCCCAGGACAGGTACAGCACGGGGTTAGATACAGAATAAAGCTCCCTCTACACTGTCCCCCATCAAACACTCCCAGGACAGGTACAGCACGGGGTTAGATACAGAGTAAAGCTCCCTCTACACTGTCCCCCATCAAACACTCCCAGGACAGGTACAGCACGGGGTTAGATACAGAGTAAAGCTCCCTCTACACTGTCCCCCCATCAAACACTCCCAGGACAGGTACAGCACAGGGTTAGATACAGAGTAAAGCTCCCTCTACACTGTCCCCATCAAACACTCCCAGGACAGGTACAGCACGGGGTTAGATACAGAGTAAAGCTCCCTCTACACTGTCCCCCCATCAAACACTCCCAGGACAGGTACAGCACGGGGTTAGATACAGAGTAAAGCTCCCTCTACACTGTCCCCCCCATCAAACACTCCCAGGACAGGTACACACAGGGTTAGATACAGAGTAAAGCTCCCTCTACACTGTCCCCCATCAAACACTCCCAGGACAGGTACAGCACGGGGTTAGATACAGAGTAAAGCTCCCTCTACACTGTCCCCCCATCAAACACTCCCAGGACAGGTACAGCACGGGGTTAGATACAGAGTAAAGCTCCCTCTACACTGTCCCCATCAAACACTCCCAGGACAGGGACAGCACGGGGTTAGATACAGTGTAAAGCTCCCTCTACACTGTCCCCATCAAACACTCCCAGGACAGGTACAGCACGGGGTTAGATACAGAGTAAAGCTCCCTCTACACTGTCCCCATCAAACACTCCCAGGACAGGTACAGCACGGGGTTAGATACAGAGTAAAGCTCCCTCTACACTGTCCCCCCATCAAACACTCCCAGGACAGGTACAGCACAGGGTTAGATACAGAGTAAAGCTCCCTCTACACTGTCCCCATCAAACACTCCCAGGACAGGTACAGCACGGGGTTAGATACAGAGTAAAGCTCCCTCTACACTGTCCCCCCATCAAACACTCCCAGGACAGGTACAGCACGGGGTTAGATACAGAGTAAAGCTCCCTCTACACTGTCCCCCCCATCAAACACTCCCAGGACAGGTACACACAGGGTTAGATACAGAGTAAAGCTCCCTCTACACTGTCCCCCATCAAACACTCCCAGGACAGGTACAGCACGGGGTTAGATACAGAGTAAAGCTCCCTCTACACTGTCCCCCCATCAAACACTCCCAGGACAGGTACAGCACGGGGTTAGATACAGAGTAAAGCTCCCTCTACACTGTCCCCATCAAACACTCCCAGGACAGGTACAGCACGGGGTTAGATACAGAGTAAAGCTCCCTCTACACTGTCCCCCCATCAAACACTCCCAGGACAGGTACAGCACGGGGTTAGATACAGAGTAAAGCTCCCTCTACACTGTCCCCCATCAAACACTCCCAGGACAGGTACAGCACGGGGTTAGATACAGTGTAAAGCTCCCTCTACACTGTCCCCATCAAACACTCCCAGGACAGGTACAGCACGGGGTTAGATACAGAGTAAAGCTCCCTCTACACTGTCCCCCCATCAAACACTCCCAGGACAGGTACAGCACGGGGTTAGATACAGAGTAAAGCTCCCTCTACACTGTCCCCCCATCAAACACTCCCAGGACAGGTACAGCACGGGGTTAGATACAGAGGAAAGCTCCCTCTACACTGTCCCCCCATCAAACACTCCCAGGACAGGTACAGCACGGGGTTAGATACAGAGTAAAGCTCCCTCTACACTGTCCCCCCCATCAAACACTCCCAGGACAGGTACAGCATGGGGTTAGATACAGAGTAAAGCTCCCTCTACACTGTCCCCCCATCAAACACTCCCAGGACAGGTACAGCACAGGGTTAGATACAGAGTAAAGCTCCCTCTACACTGTCCCCCCATCAAACACTCCCAGGACAGGTACAGCACGGGGTTAGATACAGAGTAAAGCTCCCTCTACACTGTCCCCCATCAAACACTCCCAGGACAGGTACAGCACGGGGTTAGATACAGTGTAAAGCTCCCTCTACACTGTCCCCATCAAACACTCCCAGGACAGGTACAGCACGGGGTTAGATACAGAGTAAAGCTCCCTCTACACTGTCCCCCCATCAAACACTCCCAGGACAGGTACAGCACGGGGTTAGATACAGAGTAAAGCTCCCTCTACACTGTCCCCCCATCAAACACTCCCAGGACAGGTACAGCACGGGGTTAGATACAGAGGAAAGCTCCCTCTACACTGTCCCCCCATCAAACACTCCCAGGACAGGTACAGCACGGGGTTAGATACAGAGTAAAGCTCCCTCTACACTGTCCCCCCCATCAAACACTCCCAGGACAGGTACAGCATGGGGTTAGATACAGAGTAAAGCTCCCTCTACACTGTCCCCCCATCAAACACTCCCAGGACAGGTACAGCACAGGGTTAGATACAGAGTAAAGCTCCCTCTACACTGTCCCCCCATCAAACACTCCCAGGACAGGTACAGCACGGGGTTAGATACAGAGTAAAGCTCCCTCTACACTGTCCCCATCAAACACTCCCAGGACAGGTACAGCACGGGGTTAGATACAGAGTAAAGCTCCCTCTACACTGTCCCCATCAAACACTCCCAGGACAGGTACAGCACGGGGTTAGATACAGAGTAAAGCTCCCTCTACACTGTCCCCCCATCAAACACTCCCAGGACAGGTACAGCACGGGGTTAGATACAGAGTAAAGCTCCCTCTACACTGTCCCCCCATCAAACACTCCCAGGACAGGTACAGCACGGGGTTAGATACAGAGTAAAGCTCCCTCTACACTGTCCCCCCATCAAACACTCCCAGGACAGGTACAGCACAGGGTTAGATACAGAGTAAAGCTCCCTCTACACTGTCCCCCCATCAAACACTCCCAGGACAGGTACAGCACGGGGTTAGATACAGAGGATAATGCCACTTACTTGATTAGAATGGGGACACACTCAATGGTCGGCAGTTTGGAGGTGAATGGGGAGGCCACAGATGCTTCCAGCTGGGAGAGTGAGATTCCCACATGGGCCGTCTTCAACGCCTGGGGAAAAACAGGGAGGAGAACACCGTAAGAGTGTCAGGGGCAGAAGCAGGGAATCCACACTGGCTCCTTCCAACACATGAGGAGGGTGAGTGAGATACAGGGGGAGGGCGTGCAGAGGGTAGGCTGGTTCCTGTGCAGGATTCGAGTAAACCGGACAGATGTGAGGTGTTCCAGATGTGTTCTTCCTCTCTCCAAAATATCCCCATCTGCATCCCAGAACAACACATCAGTCACAGTCCGGCACGCAGCCTACACCAGCCTCCCAGCCATTAACTCTGTCTATCATCCTTTCTGGTTGTATCACAGCTTGGTCTGGGCTCCTGCTCTGCCCAAGACCACAAGGAACTACAAAAGGTCGTGAATGTCGCCCAATCCATCACACAAACCAGCCTCCCATCCACTGACTCTGTCTACACTTCCCGCTGCCTCGGGGAAAAGCAGCCGGCATAATTAAGGACCCCCCCCACACACCCCGGACATTCTCTCTTCCACCTTCTTCCATCAGGAAAAAGATACAAAAGTCTGAGGTCCCGTACCGACCGACTCAAGAACAGCTTCTTCCCTGCTGCTGTCAGACTTTTGAATGGACCTACCTCACATTAAGTTGATCTTTCTCTACACCCTAGCTGTGACTGTAACACTACATTCTACACCCTCTCCTTTCCTTCTCTATGAACAGTATGCTTTGTCTGTGTAGCGCGCAAGAAACAATACTTTTCACTGTATCCCAGTGTACGTGACAATAATAAATCAAATCAAAGAGAGAGACAGAGAGAGAAGCCAGCTCAGACAATAGGGATATCAGTTATACAGTCCCTACAGTACCACAGCAGGCCATTCAGCCCAAACAATCCCACCCAGGCCCTATCTCTGTAACCCCACACATTTACTTTGTTATTCCCCCTGACACTAAGGGACAATTTACCATGGCCAATCCACGTAACCTACACATCTTTGGACACTAAGGGGCAATTTAGCATGGCCAATCCACGTAACCTACACATCTTTGGACATTAAGGGGCAATTTAGCATGGCCAATCCATCCTAACCTACACATCTTTGGACACTAAGGGACAATTTAGCATGGCCAATCCACCCTAACCTACACATCTTTGGACATTAAGGGGCAATTTAGCATGGCCAATCCCCCCTAACCTACACATCTTTGGACACTAAGGGGCAATTTAGCATGGCCAATCCCCCTAACCCGCACATCTTTGGACACTAAGGGGCAATTTAGCATGGCCAATCCCCCTAACCCGCACATCTTTGGACACTAAGGGACAATTTAGCATGGCCAATCCACCCTAACCTGCACATCTTTGGACACTAAGGGACAATTTATCATGGCCAATCCACCCTAACCTACACATCTTTGGACACTAAGGGACAATTTAGCATGGCCAATCCCCCCTAACCTACACATCTTTGGCCACTAAGGGACAATTTAGCATGGCCAATCCACCTTAATGTACACATCTTTGGAGTTTCTGTGTTGCTGATCTTTCATTAATTCGGTTATGAGACACAGCACTGGGTTTCGTTGTGAACGAGTGCTATCTCCCGTACGTGTCTCTCATTCTCTTTTAGCTGAAGCTATGCAACAAATCATTACGTGTTTTATTCATCCCTGGGACACAGGTGTCGCTGGCTGGGTCCAGCATTTATTGCCCATCCCTAGTTGCCCTCGAAAGGCAGTTGAGAGTCACCCACATTGCTGTGTCTCTGGAGTCACATGTAGGCCAGACCGGGGTAAGGACGGCAGATTTCCTTCCCTAAAGGAACCAGATGGGTTTTTCCCACAATGGGTCATCAGGAGATTCTTAATTCTAGATATTTTTTACTGAATTCAAATTCCACTGTCTGCCGTGGCGGGATTCGAACCCGGGTCCCCCAGAAACATTAGATGAGTTTCTGGATTAATAGTCGAGTGATAATACCACTGGGCCACCAGCTCCCCTGTTGAGCAGGGTGGATATGGGGAGGATTCTTCCTCTCATTGTAGATTCTAGATCAAATTTTGGAATCAGGGGATTTAGAAGTTGATTTGAGTGACAAGTGAGCTTACATTAACACGGCAATGAAGTTACTGTGAAAATCCCCCACACTCCGGCGCCTGTTCGGGTAACACTGAGGGAGAAATTAGCAAGCGACCCGCATGTCTTTCAGACTGTGGGAGGAAACCCACGCAGACACGGGGAGAACGTGCAGTCTCCACACAGACAGTGACCTGAGCCGGGAATCGAACCCGGGTCTGTGATGCTGTGAGGCAGCAGCGCTAACCCACTGTGCCACCCTGTGCCGGGGTGGAGGAGGACACTCCCATCTCCGAGGATTGTTACCCTGTGGAGCAGTGGGGGGGTGCTGTGGGACATGGAATCTACTCAAAGTGGGGTCAGAGAGAGTTTTGATTGATAAGGGAGTCAGAGTGATGGGGGGGGGAGGGAGGAGCGGCGGGGAGGGGAGGAGTCAGGGCAGAGGGGAACGCTAATAACTTGCGAAACGAATAAACTTTGAAAGTGAATAGTGGGAGTGGGCTGGTGGGAGGATTGGGTTCCGCCGCGATGCCCAACGTGGTCGAATAGCCCTCAGGGAAAACTGGCCAAGAGCGTGGACAGACTCACCCCGCAGTCATTGGCTCCGTCGCCACACATTCCAACAACGTAACTGTCCCGACAGAAAACAAAACAGAGGATAGTGTTACTGTGCAAGGAACGGTGACATTTCACTCTGCTCATTTCAAATTCATTCTCACAATCCCAGCACCGCTGCCCAGGACACCACTTACTGCCCATCCCTAACTGCCCCCTGACAAGGTGGTGGTAAGCCCCCCCCCAACCTTCCCTGAATGGCCTCCAACCCGTGTGGGGTAGGTACACCCACAGTGCTGTTAGGGAGGGAATTCCAGGATTTTGACCCAGTGACGGTGAAGGAACGGCCGATATATTTCCCAGTCAGGATGGTGAGAGGCTCGGAGGGGAACTTGTAGGTGGGGGTGTTCCCCAGGTATCTGCTGCCCCGTGTCCTTCTGGATGGAAGTGGGTTTGGAAGGTGCTGTCTCAGGAGCCTTGGTGAGTCGCTGCAGTGCATCTTGTAGATGGTACACACGGCTGTCACTGAGGGTCGGTGGATGTTTATAAAATTTAAAACCTCGGACATTCTCTCTTCCACCTTCTTCCGTCGGGAAAAAGATACAAAAGTCTGAGGTCCCGTACCGACCGACTCAAGAACAGCTTCTTCCCTGCTGCTGTCAGACTTTTGAATGGACCTACCTCACATTAAGTTGATCTTTCTCTACACCCTCACTGTGACTGTAACACTACATTCTGCACTCTCTCCTTTCCTTCTCTATGAACGGTATGCTTTATATAGTGCATGACAAACAATACTTTTCACTGTATCCCAGTACATGTGACAATAATAAATCAATTTAGAAAAAAATAAGCAGCTTAAAACTCAGTAGAAGATTCGGGGGGGGTGGTTTGGGAGGGAGGGGTTGGTGCACAGGGCAGTATTGTACCCAGTCCAAAGCCCAGTTAACCATCTGACCCAGGGAGGTTCTCCGGGCATCTGGACTGGAGAAATGGAGAAACATGCTGAGGGAATGGACAGAGCCAGTGGTTACACCTGTCACATCCCAGGGTGGGGGGGAGAGAGCGAGGGAGGGGGGGCTGGGGTGGGGGGAAGAGCGAGGGAGGGGGGCACGGGGAGGGGGAAGAGCGAGGGAGGGGGGCGTGGGGGGGGGGAGAGCGAGGGAGGGGGCGGGGGGGGGAGCGAGGGAGGGGGCGGGGGGGGGAGAGTGAGGGAGGGGGCGGGGGGGGTACAGGAACAGGAGGTGCCCCAGTGCGTGGCCTCCGACGGGAAAAGACAGAGAGTTGAGAAGCTGAGCTGTAACTCACGCACTCCAAACTCTGCAGGGATTTAATAAGCTTGGTTTTCATATCCGGGGACATTCTCGCAAAGACTGTGCCATACAACGTCACCTGTGGGAGGGGGGAGAGAGAGAGGGGGGGGGCAGAGAGCGAGAGAGGGGGGGGGGCAGAGAGAGAGGGGGGGGGAGAGAGAGAGAGAGGGGGGGACAGAGAGAGCGGGGGGGAGAGAGAGAGGGGGGGGGAGAGAGAGAGAGAGAGGGGGGGGGACAGAGAGAGAGGGGGGGAACAGAGAGAGAGAGGGGGACAGAGAGAGCGGGGGGGGGAGAGAGAGAGAGAGGGGGGGACAGAGAGAGCGGGGGGGAGAGAGAGAGGGGGGGGGGAGAGAGAGAGAGGGGGGAGAGAGAGAGAGAGGGGGGGACAGAGAGAGCGGGGGGGAGAGAGAGAGGGGGGGGGGGAGAGAGAGAGGGGGGGGGACAGAGAGAGAGGGGGGGAACAGAGAGAGAGGGGGGGACAGAGAGAGAGAGGGGGGACAGAGAGAGCGGGGGGGGACAGAGAGAGAGAGGGGGGGACAGAGAGAGAGAGGGGGGGACAGAGAGAGAGAGGGGGGACAGAGAGAGAGAGGGGGGGACAGAGAGAGAGAGGGGGGGACAGAGAGAGAGAGGGGGGGACAGAGAGAGAGAGGGGGGGACAGAGAGAGAGAGGGGGGGACAGAGAGAGAGAGGGGGGGACAGAGAGAGAGGGGGGGAGAGAGGGGGGCAGAGAGAGAGAGGGGGGGAGAGAGAGGGGGGGCAGAGAGAGGGGGGGGCAGAGAGGGGGGGGGCAGAAAGAGGGGGGGGGCAGAGAGGGGGGGGGCAGAGAGAGGGGGTGCAGAGAGAGGGGGGGCAGAGAGAGGGGGGGGCAGAGAGAGGGGGGGGCAGAGAGAGGGGAATGTAGACGAAGGGGTAATAAAGATGGAGGCAGAAAGCAGTGAGGGAGGAAGTGAGTGATGGAGAAGAGGAGGGGGTGTGGAGTGGGGGAGGAGGGGGTGTGGAGTGGGGGAGGAGGGGGTGTGGAGTGGGGGGGGGAGGGAGATTATTAGTCAGCTGGGTCAGTGAGAAACCCCTTCCCCCTTTTACTCACAGCCTGAGCTCTGCCAAGGCTCACCACCCCACTCCCCACCCCCACCCCTCCCTCTGATGTTCCCGATCCCTCCCTCCCTCCCTCCTCAGGACTGGGATTCTCAGCAACTCCCCCTTTCCCAGAGACTGCCCTTCCCTCAGCACCCAGAGACCGTGGCTGGGATAGTCGACCATGGGAGGAAGCACAGTGCTGTATCCCACCCCAGCAGGGTGGGGAAGTCGGACTGTCCTCCAACCCCCCTCCGTGCCCCCCCCCGCTCTGAGCTACACCAAACCAGTGTTAATGGTGGGCCGTGTTCCAGACTAGCTCGGTCAGTACAGAGCCAGGATTGACCCTCACACTGTGGGCTGGAGTTCTCTAACCTCCCAGCAGGACACTGACCTGTCCCTGGAGCTGGGCAATCCCCCCAGTACACGAGGAGGCCATTTGGCCCATTCAGACCGTACTGACAGAGAGTTTAACCCAGGCCCTCTGCCTCAACCTATCCCCAGAACCTCTCACACTCACCATGGCCAATCCCCCTAACCTACACATCTTTGGACACTAAGGGACAATTTAGCATGGCCAATCCCCCTAACCTACACATCTTTGGACACTAAGGGACAATTTAGCATGGCCAATCCACCCTAACCTGCACATCTTTGGACACTAAGGGACAATTTAGCATGGCCAATCCCCCTAACCTGCACATCTTTGGACACTAAGGGACAATTTAGCATGGCCAATCCCCCTAACCTGCACATCTTTGGACACTAAGGGGCAATTTAGCATGACCGATCCACCTAACCTACACATCTTTGGACACTAAGAGGCAATTTAGCATGGCCAATCCACCTAACCTGCACATCTTTGGACACTAAGGGGCAATTTAGCATGACCAATCCACCCTAACCTGCATATCTTTGGACACTAAGGGACAATTTAGCATGGCCAATCCCCCTAACCTACACATCTTTGGACACTAAGGGGCAATTTAGCATGGCCAATCCACCCTAACCTGTACATCTTTGGACACTAAGGGACAATTTAGCATGGCCAATCCACCTAACCTGCACATCTTTGGACACTAAGGGGCAATTTAGCATGACCAATCCACCCTAACCTGCATATCTTTGGACACTAAGGGACAATTTAGCATGGCCAATCCCCCTAACCTACACATCTTTGGACACTAAGGGGCAATTTAGCATGGCCAATCCACCCTAACCTGTACATCTTTGGACACTAAGGGACAATTTAGCATGGCCAATCCCCCTAACCTACACAGCTTTGGACACTAAGGGACAATTTAGCACGGCCAATCCACCCTAACCTGCACATCTTTGGACACTAAGGGACAATTTAGCATGGCTCATTCCCCTAACCTACACATCTTTGGACACTAAGGGGCAATTTAACATGGCCAATCCACCTAACCTGCACATCTTTGGACACTAAGGGACAATTTAGCATGGCCAATCCACCTAACCTGCACATCTTTGGACACTAAGGGGCAATTTAGCATGGCCAATCCACCCTAACCTGCACATCTTTGGACACTAAGGGGCAATTTAGCATGACCAATCCACCCTAACCTACACATCTTTGGACACTAAGGGACAATTTAGCATGGCCAATCCACCCTAACCTGCACATCTTTGGACACTAAGGGACAATTTAGCATGGCCAATCCCCCTAACCTGCACATCTTTGGACACTAAGGGACAATTTAGCATGGCCAATCCCCCTAACCTGCACATCTTTGGACACTAAGGGGCAATTTAGCATGACCAATCCACCTAACCTACACATCTTTGGACACTAAGAGGCAATTTAGCATGGCCAATCCACCTAACCTGCACATCTTTGGACACTAAGGGGCAATTTAGCATGACCAATCCACCCTAACCTGCATATCTTTGGACACTAAGGGACAATTTAGCATGGCCAATCCCCCTAACCTACACATCTTTGGACACTAAGGGGCAATTTAGCATGGCCAATCCACCCTAACCTGTACATCTTTGGACACTAAGGGACAATTTAGCATGGCCAATCCACCTAACCTGCACATCTTTGGACACTAAGGGGCAATTTAGCATGACCAATCCACCCTAACCTGCATATCTTTGGACACTAAGGGACAATTTAGCATGGCCAATCCCCCTAACCTACACATCTTTGGACACTAAGGGGCAATTTAGCATGGCCAATCCACCCTAACCTGTACATCTTTGGACACTAAGGGACAATTTAGCACGGCCAATCCACCCTAACCTGCACATCTTTGGACACTAAGGGACAATTTAGCATGGCCAATCCCCCTAACCTACACAGCTTTGGACACTAAGGGGCAATTTAGCATGGCCAATCCACCCTAACCTGTACATCTTTGGACACTAAGGGACAATTTAGCATGGCCAATCCACCTAACCTGCACATCTTTGGACACTAAGGGACAATTTAGCACGGCCAATCCACCCTAACCTGCACATCTTTGGACACTAAGGGACAATTTAGCATGGCTCATTCCCCTAACCTACACATCTTTGGACACTAAGGGGCAATTTAACATGGCCAATCCACCTAACCTGCACATCTTTGGACACTAAGGGACAATTTAGCATGGCCAATCCACCCTAACCTGCACATCTTTGGACACTAAGGGGCAATTTAGCATGGCCAATCCACACTAACCTGCACATCTTTGGACACTAAGGGGCAATTTAGCATGGCCAATCCACCTAACCTGCACATCTTTGGACACTAAGGGACAATTTAGCATGACCAATCCACCTAACCTGCACATCTTTGGACACTAAGGGGCAATTTAGCATGGCCAATCCCCCTAACCTGCACATCTTTGGACACTAAGGGGCAATTTAGCATGGCACTGCACATCTTTGCAGTGTGGGAGGACACCCACACAGACATGAGGAGAATGTGCAAACTCTGCACAGACAGTGACCTGAGCTGGGAATCGAACCTGGGTCCCTGGTGCTGTGAGGGCAGCAATGCTAATCACTGTGCCCCCCAAGGTTTGGATTGTTTTCACTGGAGTTCAGACAAATGAGGGGGGAATCTCATAGAGACTTATAAAATTCTAACAGGACTGGACAGGGTAGATGCAGGGAGGATGTTCCTGATGGTGGGGGGAGTCCAGAACCAGGGATCACAGTCTGAGGATTGGGGGTGGACCATTTAGGACGGAGGTGAGGAGACATTTCTTCACCCGGTGAGCCTGTGGAATTCATTCCCACAGGAAGTAGCTGATGCCAAAACATTGAATGTATTCAAGAGGCGGCTGGATAGAGCACTTGGGGGTGAATGGGATCAAAGGTTATGGGGAGAAAGCAGGATGAGGCTATTGAGTTGGATGATCAGCCATGATGGTGATGGATGGTGGAGCAGGATTGAAGGGCCGAATGGCCTCCTCCTGCTCCGACCCTCTGTGTTTCTTTACTTCTTCCTCAGAGTTGGAAACTTCCAGGATGACAGTGTTATAAAACACTGGTTAGGTTGCACTTGGAATATAGCGTTCGGTTCCGGTTGCCACACTACCAGATGGACGTGGAGGCTTTGGAGAGGGGACAGGAAAGATTTACCAGGATGTTGCCCCTGGTACGGAGGACATTAGCCATGAGGAGAGGTTGGAGAAACTGGGATTGTTCTCTCGGATAGAAGTTTATAAAATGATGAGGGATAGGAACAGGGTGGACAGTTGGAAGCTTTTCCCCAGGGACAGACTGACAATTATAATGGGACATAACTTCAGGATCGGGGGGGGTGGGGGGAGATGTGTGCGGAGGTGGGGGTGAGGGGGACTTTTACACAGAGGGTAGTGGGGGGCCTGGAATGCACTGCCAAGCCAGGCAGACAGGTTTGATGGATACACGGACAGACGGGGAATAGAGGGATACAGCCGGCTGGTCGGGATAGCACAGTGACGCAGACAGAAGGGCCTGTTCCTGGGCTGTACCGTTCTCTCTTCCTTATTCCTGGATTTCTCCGACTGGAGTCGGAAAGCCCGGTGAACCATTCACAATCCGGGCAGAAGGTCAACGCAGCGGCAGACACTGACCTTTGGGAGCAGTTCCGGAAACTTCTCTTCAATCACCGACAGTGAGGGGCCATCGACCACAAAGTGAATCCGGGGTTTGGATTGGGGATCCGGAACTGGGACATTCTGTAGTGAACACACAACACAGAGTATCCATTAACCCCCCCCTCAACTCAATCAGAGTTTCCCCTTCAATAAATCTCCCTCTACACTGTCCCCCCATCAAACACTCCCAGGACAGGTACAGCACGGGGTTAGATACAGAGTAAAGCTCCCTCTACACTGTCCCCCCATCAAACACTCCCAGGACAGCACGGGGTTAGATACAGAGTAAAGCTCCCTCTACACTGTCCCCATCAAACACTCCCAGGACAGGTACAGCACGGGGTTAGATACAGAGTAAAGCTCCCTCGACACTGTCCCCATCAAACACTCCCAGGACAGCTACAGCACGGGGTTAGATACAGAGTAAAGCTTCCTCTACACTGTCCCCCCCATCAAACACTCCCAGGACAGCACGGGGTTAGATACAGAGTAAAGCTCCCTCTACACTGTCCCCATCAAACACTCCCAGGACAGGTACAGCACGGGGTTAGATACAGAGTAAAGCTCCCTCGACACTGTCCCCATCAAACACTCCCAGGACAGCTACAGCACGGGGTTAGATACAGAGTAAAGCTCCCTCTACACTGTCCCCCCATCAAACACTCCCAGGACAGGTACAGCACGGGGTTAGATACAGAGTAAAGCTCCCTCTACACTGTCCCCATCAAACACTCCCAGGACAGGTACAGCACGGGGTTAGATACAGAGTAAAGCTCCCTCTACACTGTCCCCCCATCAAACACTCCCAGGACAGGTACAGCACGGGGTTAGATACAGAGTAAAGCTCCCTCTACACTGTCCCCATCAAACACTCCCAGGACAGGTACAGCACGGGGTTAGATACAGAGTAAAGCTCCCTCTACACTGTCCCCATCAAACACTCCCAGGACAGGTACAGCACGGGGTTAGATACAGAGTAAAGCTCCCTCTACACTGTCCCCATCAAACACTCCCAGGACAGGTACAGCACGGGGTTAGATACAGAGTAAAGCTCCCTCTACACTGTCCCCCCATCAAACACTCCCAGGACAGGTACAGCACGGGGTTAGATACAGAGTAAAGCTCCCTCTACACTGTCCCCATCAAACACTCCCAGGACAGGTACAGCACGGGGTTAGATACAGAGTAAAGCTCCCTCTACACTGTCCCCATCAAACACTCCCAGGACAGGTACAGCACGGGGTTAGATACAGAGTAAAGCTCCCTCTACACTGTCCCCATCAAACACTCCCAGGACAGGTACAGCACAGGGTTAGATACAGAGTAAAGCTCCCTCTACATTGTCCCCCCATCAAACACTCCCAGGACAGGTACAGCACGGGGTTAGATACAGAGTAAAGCTCCCTCGACACTGTCCCCATCAAACACTCCCAGGACAGGTACAGCACGGGGTTAGATACAGAGTAAAGCTCCCTCTACACTGTCCCCATCAAACACTCCCAGGACAGGTACAGCACGGGGTTAGATACAGAGTAAAGCTCCCTCGACACTGTCCCCATCAAACACTCCCAGGACAGGTACAGCACGGGGTTAGATACAGAGTAAAGCTCCCTCTACACTGTCCCCATAAGAACTAGGAGCAGGAGTAGGACATCTGGCCCCTTGAGCCTGCTCCGCCATTCAATAGATCATGGCTGATCTTTTTGTGGACTCAGCTCCACTCACCCACCTGCTCACCATAACCCTTAATTCCTTTACTGTTCAAAAATCTATCTACTCTTGCCTTAAAAACATTCAATGAGGTCGCCTCAACTGCTTCACTGGGCTGGGAATTCTACAGATTCACAACCCTTTGTGTGAAGAAGTTCCTCCTCAACTCAGTCCTAAATCTGCTTCCCTTTAGTTTGAGGCCAGGCCCCCTAGTTTTGCCTGCCAGTGGAAACAACGTCCTTGCTTCTATCTTATCTATTCCCTACATAATCTTATGTTTCCAAAAGATCCTCCCTCATTTTTCTAAATTCCAATAAGTATAATTCTATTCAGTCTCTCCTTAAAAGCCAATCCTCTCAACTCTGGAATTAACCCAGTAAATCTTCTCTGCATTCCCTCCAGTTCCAGTATATCCTTTCTCAAGTAAGGAGACCAAAACTGTACACAGTACTCCAGGTGTGGCCTCACCAGCACCTTATACAGCTGCAACATAACCTCACTGTTTTTAAACTCCATCCCTCTCGCAATGAAGGACAAAATTCCATTTGCCTTCTTAATTACCTGCTGCACCTGCAAACCAACTGCACAAGGACACCCAGGTCCCTCTGCACAGCAGCAAGCTGCAATTTTTTACCATTTATATAACAGTCCATTTTAGTCATTAATTTTTGGGATTTTATTTGTGCCTTCCATTGTAAAGACAGACAGAATATTTGTTCAATGCCTTGGCCATTTCCTCATTTCCAGTTATTAAATCCCCCTTCTCATCTTCTAAAGGACCAATGTCTACTTTAGCCACTCTTTTTTCGTTGTATATATTTGTAGAAAGTTTTGGTATCTGCTTTTATATTCTGAGCTAGTTTACTTATAATCCATCTTACTTTTCTTGTAGCTTTTTTTGTGGCTTCTGGTAGACCTTTAAAGAATTCCCAATCCTCGAGTTTCCCACTAATCTTTACCACTTTGTATGCATTTTCTTTCACTTTGATCCCCTCCTCAATTTCCTTAAATGCCCATGGCTGATTATCTCTTTTTCTACAGCCCTTCCTTATCACTGAGCACTGTGAAAGATCACTTTGAAAGTTCTCCACTGTTCCTCAGCTGTCCCACCATAAAGTTTCTGTTCCTAGTCTACCTTAGCCAACTCCTCTCTCATCCTATTGTAGTCTCCTTTAAGGACAAGACACTGGGATTGGGTTTTATCGTCTCACGCTCCATCAACCATTTAAATTCAACCATTCTGTGATCGTGCAAGTGCGATGGTTCTGGGTGATGTGTGATGGGTTCTGGGTGTTGTGTCGAGGGTCTGGGTGACGTGTCGAGGGTCTGGGTGAGGTGTCGAGGTTCGGGGTGACGTGTCGAGGTTCGGGGTGAGGTGTCGAGGTTCGGGGTGAGGTGTCGAGGTTCGGGGTGAGGTGTCGAGGTTCGGGGTGACGTGTCGAGGTTCGGGGTGAGGTGTCGAGGTTCGGGGTGAGGTGTCGAGGTTCGGGGTGAGGTGTCGAGGTTCGGGGTGAGGTGCCGAGGTTCGGGGTGAGGTGCCGAGGTTCGGGGTGAGGTGTCGAGGTTCGGGGTGAGGTGTCGAGGTTCGGGGTGAGGTGTCGAGGTTCGGGGTGAGGTGTCGAGGTTCGGGGTGAGGTGTCGAGGTTCGGGGTGAGGTGTCGAGGTTCTGGGTGAGGTGTCGAGGTTCGGGGTGAGGTGTCGAGGTTCGGGGTGAGGTGTCGAGGTTCGGGGTGAGGTGTCGAGGTTCGGGGTGAGGTGTCGAGGTTCGGGGTGAGGTGTCGAGGTTCGGGGTGAGGTGTCGAGGTTCGGGGTGAGGTGTCGAGGTTCGGGGTGAGGTGTCGAGGTTCTGGGTGAGATGTCGAGGTTCGGGGTGAGGTGTCGAGGTTCGGGGTGAGGTGTCGAGGTTCGGGGTGAGGTGTCGAGGTTCGGAGTGACGTGCCGAGGTTCGGGGTGAGGTGTCGAGGTTCGGGGTGAGGTGTCGAGGTTCGGGGTGAGGTGTCGAGGTTCGGGGTGAGGTGTCGAGGTTCGGAGTGACGTGCCGAGGTTCGGGGTGAGGTGTCGAGGTTCGGGGTGAGGTGTCGAGGTTCGGGGTGACGTGTCGAGGTTCGGGGTGAGGTGTCGAGGTTCGGGGTGAGGTGTCGAGGTTCGGGGTGAGGTGTCGAGGTTCGGGGTGAGGTGTCGAGGTTCGGGGTGAGGTGTCGAGGTTCGGGGTGAGGTGCCGAGGTTCGGGGTGAGGTGTCGAGGTTCGGGGTGAGGTGTCGAGGTTCGGGGTGAGGTGTCGAGGTTCGGGGTGAGGTGTCGAGGTTCGGGGTGAGGTGTCGAGGTTCGGGGTGAGGTGCCGAGGTTCGGGGTGAGGTGTCGAGGTTCTGGGTGAGGTGTCGAGGTTCGGGGTGAGGTGTCGAGGTTCGGGGTGAGGTGTCGAGGTTCGGGGTGACGTGTCGAGGTTCGGGGTGAGGTGTCGAGGTTCGGGGTGAGGTGTCGAGGTTCGGGGAGAGGTGTCGAGGTTCGGGGTGAGGTGTCGAGGTTCGGGGTGAGGTGTCGAGGTTCGGGGTGAGGTGTCGAGGTTCGGGGTGAGGTGTCGAGGTTCGGGGTGATGTGTCGAGGTTCGGGGTGAGGTGTCGAGGTTCGGAGTGACGTGCCGAGGTTCGGGGTGAGGTGTCGAGGTTCGGGGTGAGGTGTCGAGGTTCGGGGTGAGGTGTCGAGGTTCGGGGTGAGGTGTCGAGGTTCGGGGTGAGGTGTCGAGGTTCGGGGTGAGGTGTCGAGGTTCGGGGTGAGGTGTCGAGGTTCGGGGTGAGGTGCCGAGGTTCGGGGTGAGGTGCCGAGGTTCGGGGTGAGGTGTCGAGGTTCGGGGTGAGGTGTCGAGGTTCGGGGTGAGGTGTCGAGGTTCGGGGTGAGGTGTCGAGGTTCGGGGTGAGGTGTCGAGGTTCGGGGTGAGGTGTCGAGGTTCGGGGTGAGGTGTCGAGGTTCGGGGTGAGGTGTCGAGGTTCGGGGTGAGGTGTCGAGGTTCGGGGTGAGGTGTCGAGGTTCGGGGTGACGTGTCGAGGTTCGGGGTGACGTGTCGAGGTTCGGGGTGAGGTGTCGAGGTTCGGGGTGAGGTGTCGAGGTTCGGGGTGAGGTGTCGAGGTTCTGGGTGAGGTGTCGAGGTTCGGGGTGAGGTGTCGAGGTTCGGGGTGAGGTGTCGAGGTTCGGGGTGAGGTGCCGAGGTTCGGGGTGAGGTGTCGAGGTTCGGGGTGACGTGTCGAGGTTCGGGGTGAGGTGTCGAGGTTCGGGGTGAGGTGTCGAGGTTCGGGGTGACGTGTCGAGGTTCGGGGTGAGGTGTCGAGGTTCTGGGTGAGGTGTCGAGGTTCGGGGTGAGGTGTCGAGGTTCTGGGTGAGGTGTCGAGGTTCTGGGTGAGGTGTCGAGGTTCGGGGTGAGGTGTCGAGGTTCGGGGTGAGGTGTCGAGGTTCGGGGTGAGGTGTCGAGGTTCGGGGTGAGGTGTCGAGGTTCGGGGTGACGTGTCGAGGTTCGGGGTGAGGTGTCGAGGTTCGGGGTGACGTGTCGAGGTTCGGGGTGACGTGTCGAGGTTCGGGGTGAGGTGTCGAGGTTCGGGGTGAGGTGTCGAGGTTCGGGGTGACGTGTCGAGGTTCGGGGTGAGGTGTCGAGGTTCTGGGTGAGGTGTCGAGGTTCGGGGTGACGTGTCGAGGTTCGGGGTGAGGTGTCGAGGTTCGGGGTGAGGTGTCGAGGTTCGGGGTGAGGTGTCGAGGTTCGGGGTGACGTGTCGAGGTTCGGGGTGACGTGTCGAGGTTCGGGGTGAGGTGCCGAGGTTCGGGGTGAGGTGTCGAGGTTCGGGGTGAGGTGCCGAGGTTCGGGGTGATGTGTCGAGGTTCGGGGTGAGGTGTCGAGGTTCGGGGTGAGGTGTCGAGGTTCGGGGTGAGGTGTCGAGGTTCGGGGTGATGTGTCGAGGTTCGGGGTGAGGTGCCGAGGTTCGGGGTGAGGTGCCGAGGTTCGGGGTCACTCCCCAGTCTTGTTATCACTGTAAGATGGGCAGTAAAAAGATTGGAACCTGAGGGCTTTCTCTGCACTCGCCTCCGGGCTTTGTCCTGAGGCTCCTCCAGCTCACACTGGCTTTCGAGGAGGGTGTGGGAGACTTGGCTTTTACCCGGATCACCTGCTCACTCAGTCCGATCATTCCCGATTCCTTCGCCACCTGGATCGCCGTCAGGGTACTGTCACCTACAGAGAGCAAACAGGGTCCCAGTCAGCTGGGGGGGACACCCGAGGTGAGGGGGGGTCAACGGGGCAAACACTGGGGTGTGTGGGACAGGGGAGATGGGGGTAACACAGGGATGTGTGGGACAGGGAGATGGGGGTAACACAGGGGTGTGGTGTGGGACAGGGAGATGGGGGTAACACAGGGGTGTGGTGTGGGACAGGGAGATGGGGGTAACACAGGGGTGTGGTGTGGGACAGGGAGATGGGGGTAACACAGGGGTGTGGTGTGGGACAGGGAGATGGGGGTAACACAGGGGTGTGGTGTGGGACAGGGAGATGGGGGTAACACAGGGGTGTGGTGTGGGACAGGGAGATGGGGGTAACACAGGGGTGTGGTGTGGGACAGGGAGATGGGGGTAACACAGGGGTGTGGTGTGGGACAGGGAGATGGGGGTAACACAGGGGTGTGGTGTGGGACAGGGAGATGGGGGTAACACAGGGGTGTGGTGTGGGACAGGGAGGTGGGGGTAACACAGGGGTGTGGTGTGGGACAGGGAGATGGGGGTAACACAGGGGCGTGTGGGACAGGGAGATGGGGGTAACACAGGGGTGTGGTGTGGGACAGGGAGGTGGAGGTAACACAGGGGTGTGGTGTGGGACAGGGAGATGGGGGTAACACAGGGGTGTGGTGTGGGACAGGGAGATGGGGGTAACACAGGGGTGTGGTGTGGGACAGGGAGGTGGGGGTAACACAGGGGTGTGGTGTGGGACAGGGAGATGGGGGTAACACAGGGGCGTGTGGGACAGGGAGATGGGGGTAACACAGGGGTGTGGTGTGGGACAGGGAGATGGGGGTAACACAGGGGTGTGGTGTGGGACAGGGAGATGGGGGTAACACAGGGGTGTGGTGTGGGACAGGGAGATGGGGGTAACACAGGGGTGTGGTGTGGGACAGGGAGATGGGGGTAACACAGGGGTGTGGTGTGGGACAGGGAGATGGGGGTAACACAGGGGTGTGGTGTGGGACAGGGAGGTGGGGGTAACACAGGGGTGTGGTGTGGGACAGGGAGATGGGGGTAACACAGGGGCGTGTGGGACAGGGAGATGGGGGTAACACAGGGGTGTGGTGTGGGACAGGGAGGTGGAGGTAACACAGGGGTGTGGTGTGGGACAGGGGAGATGGGGGTAACACGGGTGTGGTGTGGGACAGGGGAGATGGGGGTAACACAGGGGTGTGTGGGACAGGGGAGATGGGGGTAACACAGGGGTGTGGTGTGGGACAGGGAGATGGGGGTAACACAGGGGTGTGGTGTGGGACAGGGAGATGGGGGTAACACAGGGGTGTGGTGTGGGACAGGGAGATGGGGGTAACACAGGGGTGTGTGGGACAGGGAGATGGGGGTAACACAGGGGTGATGGGGGTAACACAGGGGTGTGTGGGACAGGGAGATGGGGGTAACACAGGGGTGTGGTGTGGGACAGGGGAGATGGGGGTAACACAGGGGTGTGTGGGACAGGGGAGATGGGGGTAACACAGGGGTGTGGTGTGGGACAGGGAGATGGGGGTAACACAGGGGTGTGGTGTGGGACAGGGAGGTGGGGGTAACACAGGGGTGTGGTGTGGGACAGGGAGATGGGGGTAACACAGGGGCGTGTGGGACAGGGAGATGGGGGTAACACAGGGGTGTGGTGTGGGACAGGGAGGTGGAGGTAACACAGGGGTGTGGTGTGGGACAGGGGAGATGGGGGTAACACAGGGGTGTGGTGTGGGACAGGGGAGATGGGGGTAACACAGGGGTGTGTGGGACAGGGGAGATGGGGGTAACACAGGGGTGTGGTGTGGGACAGGGAGATGGGGGTAACACAGGGGTGTGGTGTGGGACAGGGAGATGGGGGTAACACAGGGGTGTGGTGTGGGACAGGGAGATGGGGGTAACACAGGGGTGTGGTGTGGGACAGGGAGATGGGGGTAACACAGGGGTGTGGTGTGGGACAGGGAGATGGGGGTAACACAGGGGTGTGGTGTGGGACAGGGAGATGGGGGTAACACAGGGGTGTGGTGTGGGACAGGGAGATGGGGGTAACACAGGGGTGTGGTGTGGGACAGGGAGATGGGGGTAACACAGGGGTGTGGTGTGGGACAGGGGAGATGGGGGTAACACAGGGGTGTGGTGTGGGACAGGGGAGATGGGGGTAACACAGGGGTGTGGTGTGGGACAGGGGAGATGGGGGTAACACAGGGGTGTGTGGGACAGGGGAGATGGGGGTAACACAGGGGTGTGGTGTGAGACAGGGAGATGGGGGTAACACAGGGGTGTGGTGTGGGACAGGGAGATGGGGGTAACACAGGGGTGTGGTGTGGGACAGGGAGGTGGGGGTAACACAGGGGTGTGGTGTGGGACAGGGGAGATGGGGGTAACACAGGGGTGTGGTGTGGGACAGGGGAGATGGGGGTAACACAGGGGTGTGTGGGACAGGGAGATGGGGGTAACACAGGGGTGTGGTGTGGGACAGGGAGATGGGGGTAACACAGGGGTGTGGTGTGGGACAGGGAGGTGGGGGTAACACAGGGGTGTGGTGTGGGACAGGGGAGATGGGGGTAACACAGGGGTGTGGTGTGGGACAGGGGAGATGGGGGTAACACAGGGGTGTGTGGGACAGGGGAGATGGGGGTAACACAGGGGTGTGGTGTGGGACAGGGAGATGGGGGTAACACAGGGGTGTGGTGTGGGACAGGGAGGTGGGGGTAACACAGGGGTGTGGTGTGGGACGGGGAGATGGGGGTAACACAGGGGCGTGTGGGACAGGGAGATGGGGGTAACACAGGGGTGTGGTGTGGGACAGGGAGGTGGAGGTAACACAGGGGTGTGGTGTGGGACAGGGGAGATGGGGGTAACACGGGTGTGGTGTGGGACAGGGGGAGATGGGGGTAACACAGGGGTGTGTGGGACAGGGGAGATGGGGGTAACACAGGGGTGTGGTGTGGGACAGGGAGATGGGGGTAACACAGGGGTGTGGTGTGGGACAGGGAGATGGGGGTAACACAGGGGTGTGGTGTGGGACAGGGAGATGGGGGTAACACAGGGGTGTGTGGGACAGGGAGATGGGGGTAACACAGGGGTGTGTGGGACAGGGAGATGGGGGTAACACAGGGGTGTGGTGTGGGACAGGGGAGATGGGGGTAACACAGGGGTGTGTGGGACAGGGGAGATGGGGGTAACACAGGGGTGTGGTGTGGGACAGGGAGATGGGGGTAACACAGGGGTGTGGTGTGGGACAGGGAGGTGGGGGTAACACAGGGGTGTGGTGTGGGACAGGGAGATGGGGGTAACACAGGGGCGTGTGGGACAGGGAGATGGGGGTAACACAGGGGTGTGGTGTGGGACAGGGAGGTGGAGGTAACACAGGGGTGTGGTGTGGGACAGGGGAGATGGGGGTAACACAGGGGTGTGGTGTGGGACAGGGGAGATGGGGGTAACACAGGGGTGTGTGGGACAGGGGAGATGGGGGTAACACAGGGGTGTGGTGTGGGACAGGGAGATGGGGGTAACACAGGGGTGTGGTGTGGGACAGGGAGATGGGGGTAACACAGGGGTGTGGTGTGGGACAGGGAGATGGGGGTAACACAGGGGTGTGGTGTGGGACAGGGAGATGGGGGTAACACAGGGGTGTGGTGTGGGACAGGGAGATGGGGGTAACACAGGGGTGTGGTGTGGGACAGGGAGATGGGGGTAACACAGGGGTGTGGTGTGGGACAGGGAGATGGGGGTAACACAGGGGTGTGGTGTGGGACAGGGAGATGGGGGTAACACAGGGGTGTGGTGTGGGACAGGGGAGATGGGGGTAACACAGGGGTGTGGTGTGGGACAGGGGAGATGGGGGTAACACAGGGGTGTGGTGTGGGACAGGGGAGATGGGGGTAACACAGGGGTGTGTGGGACAGGGGAGATGGGGGTAACACAGGGGTGTGGTGTGAGACAGGGAGATGGGGGTAACACAGGGTGTGGTGTGGGACAGGGAGATGGGGGTAACACAGGGGTGTGGTGTGGGACAGGGAGGTGGGGGTAACACAGGGGTGTGGTGTGGGACAGGGGAGATGGGGGTAACACAGGGGTGTGGTGTGGGACAGGGGAGATGGGGGTAACACAGGGGTGTGTGGGACAGGGGAGGTGGGGGTAACACAGGGGTGTGTGGGACAGGGAGGTGGGGGTAACACAGGGGTGTGGTGTGGGACAGGGAGATGGGGGTAACACAGGGGTGTGTGGGACAGGGAGGTGGGGGTAACACAGGGGTGTGGTGTGGGACAGGGAGGTGGGGGCACAGGTTCAGGGTGAGAGGGGGGGAGTTTTTCTCAGAGTGTGGTGGGTACCTGGAATGCGCTGCCAGAGGTGGTGGTGGTGGAAGCAGGTACATTAGCAACATTTCAGAGGCACCTGGATGGGTACAGGAATAGGGAGGGAATAGAGAGATACGGACTGAGTAAGGGGCAGAAGGCACGGTAGCACAGTGGATCAGCACCGCTGCTTCACAGCTCCAGGAGCCAGGGTTCGATTCCCGGCTCGGTGACACGGTGGGTTAGCGCTGCTGTCTCACAGCACCAGGGACCCGGGTTCAATCCAGCGGCACGGTGACACAGTGGGTTAGTGCTGCTGCCTCACAGGGACCCGGGTTCAATCCCAGTGGCACGGTGACACAGTGGATTAGTGCTGCTGCCTCACAGGGACCCGGGTTCAATCCCAGCGGCACGGTGACACAGTGGGTTAGCACTGCTGTCTCACAGCGCCAGGGACCCGGGTTCAATCCCTGCCTCAGGTCACTGTCTGTGTGGTGTCTGCACATTCTCCCCGTGTCTGCGTGGATTTCCTCCCACAGTCCAAAAGATGTGTAGGTTAGGTGGATTGGCCATGCTAAATTGTCCCTTAGTGTCCAAAGATGTGTAGGTTAAGGTGGATTGGCCATGCTAAATTGCCCCTTAGTGTCCAAAGATGTGCAGGTTAGGGTGGATTGGCCATGCTAAATTGTTCCTTCGTGTCCAAAGATGTGTAGGTTAGGGGGATTGGCCATGCTAAATTGTCCCTTAGTGTCCAAAGATGTGTAGGTTAGGTGGATTGGCCATGCTAAATTGTCCCTTAGTGTCCAAAGATGTGTAGGTTAGGGTGGATTGGCCATGCTAAATTGTCCCTTAGTGTCCAAAGATGTGTAGGTTAAGGTGGATTGGCCATGCTAAATTGTCCCTTAGTGTCCAAAGATGTGTAGGTTAAGGTGGATTGGCCATGCTAAATTGTTCCTTCGTGTCCAAAGATGTACAGGTTAGGTGGATTGGCCATGCTAAATTGTCCCCTTAGTGTCCAAAGATGTGTAGGTTAGGGGGATTGGCCATGCTAAATTGCCCCTTAGTGTCCAAAGATGTGTAGGTTAGGGGGATTGGCCATGCTAAATTGTCCCTTAGTGTCCAAAGATGTGTAGGTTAGGGGGATTGGCCATGCTAAATTGTCCCTTAGTGTCCAAAGATGTGTAGGTTAGGTGGATTGGCCATGCTAAATTGTCCCTTAGTGTCCAAAGATGTGCAGGTTAGGGTGAATGAGCTGAGATGTTCTTTCAGAGTATCGGTGTGGATTTGATGGGCTGAGTGGCCTCACTCTGCACTGCAAGGATTCTGTAGGTTCAGTGGGGGAGGGATCAGTGGGATTGGCCAATGAGTGAGAAAAATGCACACACTCCCCCACACCCTCACACCCCCACAACTACACACATACATGCACTCACCCCCACAAACACGCACCCACGTATACACACACACATATATACACCATGCAGACACTGCCTTGGGTCGCTGTGTGGAGTCTGCACATTCTCCCCGTGTCTGTGTGGGTTTCCTCCGGGTGCTCCGGTTTCCTCCCACAGTCTGAAAGACGTGCTGGTTAGGGTGCATTGGGCTGTGCTAAATTCTCCCTCAGTGTGACCTGAACAGGCACCAGAGTGTGGGGACTGGGGGGATTTCACAGTAACTTCACTGCGGTGTTAATGTGAATCTAATAAATAAACTTTAACTCACACACATCCCCACACTCAACAACCACAAACCCACTCACACACACCCAAATAGGGGAGCTGATGGCCCGGTGGGATTACTACCAGACTATTAAACCAGAAACTCAGCTAATGTTTCTGGGGGACCCGGGTTCGAATCCCACCCACGGCAGATGGTGGAATTTCAATTCAATAAAAAAAAACATAAGAATCTGGGATTAAGAATCTCCTGATGACCCATTGTCGGAAAAACCCATCTGGTTCCTTTAGGGAAGGAAATCTGCCGTCCTTACCCCGGTCTGGCCTACATGTGACTCCAGAGACACAGCCAAATGTGGCTGACTCTCAACTGCCCTCCAAGGGGTAACGAGGGGTGGGTAATAAATGCTGGACCCAGACAGAGACACCCGTGTCCCAGGGATGAATGAAATAAAAGTGGCACCCACATAACACGGGACACAGACAGACACACATCTTTCCCACCTCTCCCCTCCCGGTCTCCGGTCTCCGGGCTCTGTGCGTCCTGTCCGTGTCAAGAGGCCTGGCCAATTCCCTGCAGCGCCGCCACCCCCACAACCCCGCCCCCCCCAACAACCCCGCCCCCCCCACAACCCCGCCCCCCCCAACAACACCCCCCCACAACCCCGCCACCCCCACAACCCCGCCCCCCCCACAACCCCGCACCCCCCCCCCAACCCCGCCCCCCCCCACAACCCCGCACCCCCCCCAACAACCCCACCCCCCCCAACAACCCCGCCCCCCCCCCACAACCCCGCACCCCCCCCACAACCCCGCCCCCCCCACAACCCCGCCCCCCCCCAACAACCCCGCACCCCCCCCAACAACCCCGCCCCCCCCCACAACCCCGCCCCCCCCACAACCCCGCACCCCCCCCACAACCCCGCACCCCCCCACAACCCCGCACCCCCCCCACAACCCCGCACCCCC
>NW_027650605.1:0-2500 GCF_965287045.1 Carcharhinus amblyrhynchos
GACAGAGAGAGAGACAGAGAGGGAGAGAGACAGAGAGGGAGAGAGACAGAGAGGGAGAGAGAGACAGAGAGAGAGAAGGACAGACAGAGAGAGGGAGGGAGAGAGAGAGGGACAGGGAGAGAGAGAGAGACAGAGACAGAGAGATGGAGAGATAACGAAAAAGACACAGGCACAAAATAAAGTCATGACCCGGTTAAAATTGAACACGAGGAAGGCGATTGTCTCTCACACACTCTCTCTCTCTCTCTCTCACACTCTCTGTCTCTCTCTCTCACACACTCACACTCTCTGTCTCTCTCTCTCACACACTCACACTCTCTGTCTCTCTCTCTCACACACTCACACTCTCTGTCTCTCTCTCTCACACTCACACGTACATACACACACATGCACAAACAAAAGCGATTGTCTCTTACACACACACACGTGTACAAACACACTCACATATTTATACACAGACACAACCCACAGATCTACTCACCTTCATCCACACGTCATCAGACCTCCGCATGCACCGACACACACACACACACACACACACACACAGAGCCCCCTGGCACAAACACATGCCCCCCACTCCCGCGCCCCCACCCCCCTCAGCCCCACAGATCTCGCTTCCTTTCGGTGCCGCTCAAACCGCGCCAGTAAACTCTCCCCAGTTAACGGAGAACCGATTGCTGTTTTCTTTTTTCCGTTGCACACTTGCGATTTGGCCATTCCTGCGGCGTCTCCCTGTACACGGCCGCCTGTACATGCGTGAGTGAGTGAGTGAGGGTGTGAGTGAGGGTGTGAGTCTCTCCCCGGGTGTGTGAGTGAGTGAGTGTATGTGTACGTGTACGTGTCATGAGTGCGAGTCTGTGCCTGGGTGCGTACACGTGTGTACATTTATCTAGGTATTTACACATGAGCATGCAAAAGTGTTAATGCGTGCACGTACGCGTGTGCACGAGTACCTATACGTGTGTGCATGTTGCATGCACACGTGTGTACACACATATATGCGCATCTACACAAATGTGTGAGCATGCTGCGTGCACATATGTGTGCACGTGCGCATATGCGTGTATACATATATGTGTGCATCTTGTATGCACACATGTGTGCACATTTATGCGTGTGTACACACGTGCATGCATGTGTACATGTGTGCAGGCACGTTGTATGCACACGCGTGTGCACATTTATGCGTGTGTACACACATGTACAGATATGTTGTACGCACACGCGTGTGTACGTGCGCGCGCGCGTGTACACTGTGTACCTACTGTAGGAACACGTGTGTGTACCTGCATGTACGTGCGTGTACACGCATGGATGCATGTGTACACGTGTGTGTGTGTTAGTGCATGTTGTTTGCACACTTGTGTGTACAAGTATGTGTGCGTGTGTACATGTGTGCGTGTACACGTGGAATTCTGGTACCCGGCCGCAGAAAGGGGGGTTGTAAAGTAGACTCCTAGTACATCCCACAAGTTGAGGAACCGGATCCTCGGGCAGTCTCTGGCCCCCGGGCGGGTCAGGAGGGAAACTAGAAGAAAGTGGGGGCTTGTTCCCGCATCAAGAGCCTCTTCTTCTTCATCCGCCGGTTCTGGAACCAGATCTTGACCTGTTGGTCGCTCAGGGCCAGCCGGTCCGACAGCTCCCGCCGCCTCTGGCGGGTGACGAACTCGTTCGCCCCGAACTCGCCCTCCAGCTCCGCGATCTGCGACTTGGAGTAAGGTTTCCGCTTGCTCCTGGTGCGGGCGCGGGGCGGGCACCAGGGAGAGGGGCCTGGGGGAGGGGGGGAGGGGGGGAGGGGGCGAGGGTGAGGGGCAGAGAAGGAGGGAGGGGTATAGGAGGAGGGGGGGAGAGGATGAAGGGGAGAGGGAGGCAGAGGGAGGGAGGGAGGGAGGGGGAGGGGGATGTGTTGGGGTGGGGGGAGGGGAGGGGGATGTGTTGGGGTGAGGGGAGGGGATGTGTTGGGGTGAGGGGAGGGGGATGGTGTTGGGGGGAGGGGAGGGGGATGGTGTTGGGGGGAGGGGAGGGGGATGGTGTTGGGGTGAGGGGGGGATGGTGTTGGGGTGAGGGGAGGGGGATGTGTTGGGGTGAGGGGAGGGGGTGTGTTGGGGTGAGGGGAGGGGGATGTGTTGGGGTGAGGGAGGGGAGGGGGATGGTGTTGGGGTGAGGGGAGGGGGGTGTGTTGGGGTGAGGGGAGGGGGATGGTGTTGGGGGGAGGGGAGGGGGATGTGTTGGGGTGAGGGGAGGGGAGGGGGATGGTGTTGGGGTGAGGGGAGGGGGATGTGTTGGGGTGAGGGGAGGGGGATGGTGTTGGGGTGAGGGGAGGGGAGGGGGGTGGTGTTGGGGTGAGGGGAGGGGGATGGTGTTGGGGTGAGGGGAGGGGAGGGGGGTGGTGTTGGGGTGAGGGGAGAGGGGGGGGGCGGTTGTGGGAAGGAGACAGAATGAGAGACACAGTCAGACCTCCCGGAGCGAAGGGAAGAAAAGAGGCCCCCCACCCTGAACC
>NW_027650605.1:10000-20000 GCF_965287045.1 Carcharhinus amblyrhynchos
GTTAAAATTTTAAAAATTATTTCAGAAACCGTAACTAACTAGAAAAAATTGCAAGATAATTTTGCAAGCGAATAATTACCTGGTTAAAATTCACAAGATATTTTCATAACATGTAATGATCTAGTTAAACCCAAAGTTAATTCACAAAATATAATTGTTCCAGTTAAAATTAAATGATAATGTCACAAAATATAAATGTCCAGTTGAAACACTTTTGTTACTTCACAAAATATTGTTATCCAGTTAAAACTCAAGACCAATTTCACAAAATGTAACCAGTTCAAACTTAAAGATAATTCCAGAAATTATAACTAGACAGTTAATATTAATTGATAGCATCACAAAATACAAACTGTCCAGCTAATGTTCAGAGGTAACTTCTCAAAATGTAACCGTCCAGTTAAAACCCAAAGGCAACTTCAGAACATATAAAAATCTTGTTAAAACTGAAAGCTAATTTCACACAATATAACTGTCCAGTTAATATCAAATAATAATGTCACACAATATAACTGTCCAGTTAAAACTCACAGCATTATTTCACAACATAATAATTACCTAGCTAAAACTCACAGGTACTGTCACAAAATATAACCAGCCAGTTAACTTTAAAGCAATTTCACAAAATATAACTGGATAGTTAAAACTTAAAGATACTTTTCCAAAACATAACTAACTAAATAAATTCACAAGATGATTTTGCAACACGTTATTATCCAGTTAACACTCACAGATAATGTCACAAAATACAACTCGATATTAAAATATTACTTCAGAAAGTACAACTAATTAGAAAAATTCACAAGATAATTTAACAGTTAGGTCATGCTAAAAATTGCCCCTTAGAGTCCTGAGATGCATAGGTTAAAGGGATTAGCAGGTAAATATGTAGGGATGTAGGGCCTGGATGGGATTGTGGTCAGTGCAGACTTGATGGGCCAAATGGCCTCTTTCTGCACTGTAGGGTTTTCTATGATTCTGTGAATGTGTAATTATCTAGCAAAAAAATCACAGATAATTTCACAAAATACAACTGTCTGGTTAAAATTAAGTGACATTGTCCCAAATGTAACTGTCCAGTTAAAATCCAAAGTTAACTTCAGAACACACAATGATCCTAGTTAATATTAAAATGAAATTCCACTAAATATATCTCGATAATTATAACTCACAGATAATTTTGCAGCCTTTAACTAGACATTTAAAACATAGAGATAATTTTACAAAGTAATAACTAGACTCACACAACTCAGAGATAACTTTGCACAATGTAACTAGCCAGTTAAAACACAAAGGTAATTTACAAAATATAATTTACAAATATATACAAAATAAATGCTAACTAGTTAAAACTCAGGCTAATTTCACAAGCTATTTTTAATCAAATTCAAACGCAGAAATAGTTCCACAACATCTAACTAACCAGTTAAAATTTGAGGATAGTTTCAAAAAATATAACTGTCCAGTTAATATTCAGAGATTATCTCACAAAATATAACTGTCCAGTTAAAATTCAGAGATTATATCACAAAATATAACCACCCAGTTAAAATTCAGAGATTATATCACAAAATATAACTGTCCAGTTAAAATTCAGAGATTATATCACAAAATATAACTGACAAGTTAAAATTCAGAGATTATCTCACAAAATATAACTGTCCAGTTAAAAATCAAAGATAATTCCATAACATATAATTAGCTAGTTTAAATTAAAAGAACATTTGAAGAGATGTTACTAGACAGTTCAAACACAAAGCTTCCCACACACAATATAACCACCCAGTTAATATTCAAAGATAATTCCACAACAGATTATCCAGTTAAAATTCAAGATAATTTCACAAAATATAACTAGACTGTTAATATTAAATGAAAATGTTACAAAATATAACTGTCCAGTTAATATTCAGAGATTATCTCACAAAATATAACTGTCCAGTTAATATTCAGAGATCTCACAAAATATAACTGTCCAGTTAATATTCAGAGATTATCTCACAAAATATAACTGTCCAGTTAATATTCAGAGATTATATCACGGAGTATAACTGTCCAGTTAATATTCAGAGATTATCTCACAAAATATAACTGTCCAGTTAATATTCAGAGATTATATCACAGAGTATAACTGTCCAGTTAATATTCAGAAATTATCTTACAAAATATAATAAATATATAAATATAAATCAAAGATAATTCCACAACATATAATTAGCTAGTTAAAGTTAAAAGAACATTTGAAGAGATGTTACTAGACAGTTCAAACACAAAGCTTCCTACACACAATATAACCACCCAGTTAATAATCAAAGATAATTCCACACAGATTATCCAGTTAAAACTCAAGATAATTTCACAAAATATAACTGGCCTGTTAATATTAAACGAAAAATGTCACAAAAATATAACTGTCCAGTTAAAATTCAGAGATTATCTCACAAAATATAACTGTCCAGTTAATAGTCAGAGATTATCTCACAAAATATAACTGTCCAGTTAATATTCAGAAATTATCTCACAAAATATAATTGTCCAGTTAAAAATCAAAGATAATTCCACGACATATAATTAGCTAGTTAAAATTAAAAGAACATTTGAAGAGATCTTACTAGACAGTTCAAACACAAAGCTTCCTACACACAATATAACTGTCCAGTTAATATTCAAAGATAATTCCACACAGATTATCCAGTTAAAACTCAAGATAGTTTCACAAAATATAACTAGACTGTTAATACTAAACGAAAAATGTCACAAAATATAACTGTCCAGTTAATATTCAGAGATTATCTCACAAAATATAACTGTCCAGTTAATATTAAATGAAAATGTCACAAAATATAACTGTCCAGTTAATATTTGAAGATAATTCCACAACAGATTAAAATTGGTTAAAACTCAAGATAGTTTCACAAAATATAACTAGACTGCTAATAATGAACGAAAATATCACAAAATATAACTGTCCAGTTAAAATTCAGAGATTATATCACAAAATATAACTGTCCACTTAACATTCAGAAATAATTACAGAAAATGTAACTGTCTAGTTATAATTTGGAGATAATATCACAACACATAATTATCTAGTTAAAACTCACAGATAATGTCACAAAATCTAACTATCCACTTAATATTCAGAGACAATTCCGCAACATCAAGCTCACCAGTTAAAACTGGGATACTATTTATCTGTTGTTCTCTGTTAATATTGTTGTACATATAAAGATACTCATATCCCTCTCCGGTTCCCCACATCTTATCCCACCACCAATAGCAACTGGATTTTAAAACAAACTCTTGGGGGGGGGGGGGGAAATTAAAAAGAAATCGTGTTAATTTGCAATAATTCCGAGCAGGTGGTCACGGAGGAACTTTCCCTTCTCTGTGTTCCTCAGTCCAGTTGTGAGTGTGGAACTGTCTGCCTGTTGCTTGGAGGTCGCTGTTGTTTTGGGGGTGGGGGCGGGGAGCGTGTCTGTCCACTATTACAGTAAAAGTGTGGGGAGTGTAAAGGGGGTTAGTTTCTGATCCCAGTGAGTGAAATGCAGAGACACAGCTTCCACTGCTGGGTGTTTGCACTCTGAGCAGCGACCCATTCTCTTACCGAACCCAAGATTTATACAGGCACCCCGGTGGGGGGGGGTCTTTCTTTCAAATTGTGTGTGGTGTGTGTGTGTGTGTGTGGTGGGGGGGGCGCTGGTATTTTGTTTTCGTTACCCATAGTAAAATCCTGCGATATTAACGCGAGTGGAATTCCGCGAGTTCCCTCTCCAATTTACCACACTTTCCCTCTCTCTCACACACACACACACACACACACACACACAGTGTCTCTGAAATCCAGCCCGGGTTATCTGGACAGAAAGTTCCTTAGCCTCACAATCTCTGGGTGGGAGTTTATATCTAATATATTTACACAATCCGATTTAAAAGTCTTCCGGGGAAAGGGGGACTGGGGGAATTAAATAAACCTTAGGGGTTTGCCTCTGTGTGTGTGTGTGTTTGTGTGTGTTTTATGTGTGTGTCTATATTTGTCGATGTGTGCGTGCCTTTGTGTTTGTGTGTGTGTGTATCTGTGTGTCAATGTGTGCGTGTATGTGTCTATGTGTGCGTGCCTTTGTGTTTGTGTGTGTGTGTGTATCTGTGTGTCAATGTGTGCGTGTATGTGTCTATGTGAGCGTATCTGTGTGTCTATGTGTGCGTATGTCTGTGTGTCTATGTGTGTGTATCTGTGTGTCTATGTGTGTGTGTCTGTGTGCGTGTGTGTGTCCTGTGTGTGTATCTGTGCGACTCTGCCTGTGTATGTGTGTCTATGCGTGTGTGTGTGACTATGTATGTGGCTATATGTATGTGTCTGTGTGTGTTTATGTATGTGTGACTACTTGTGTGTGTCTATGCGTGTGAGTCTGTGTGTGTTTGACTATGCGTACGTCTGTGTGTATCTAGCTATGTGTGCGTATGTGTGTCTACCTAAGTGTGCCTATGTGTGTGCGTGTATATGTGTGTGTGTCTGTGTATACCTGCATGTGTGTCTTTGTGTGTGTCTATCTATGTGTGTGCGTGTATATGTGTGAGTGTATCTGTGTCTGTGTGGGAGGGGGGATTGTGTGGTAAATTAGAGAGAGAGAGAGAGAGAGAGAGCTTGACAGGTAAACCCCTAAGGTTTATTTAATTCCCCCAGTCCCCCCTTTCGCCGGAAGATAAGACTTTTAAATCGGATTGTGTAAATATATTAGATATAAACTCCCACCCAGAGATTGTGAGGCTAAGGAACTTTCTGTCCGGATAACCCGGGCTGGATTTCAGAGACACTGTATCTGTGTGTGTGTGTGTGTGTGAGAGAGAGAGAGGGACAGTGTGGTAAATTGGAGAGGGAGCTCGCGGACTCCACTTGCGTTAATATCGCAGGATTTTTACTATGGATAACGACACCCCCCCACCCCGCAAACACACACACACACACACACACATTGAAAGAAAGACCCCCCCACGGTGTGCCTGTATAAATCTTGGGTTCGGTAAGAGAATGGGTAGCTGCTCAGAGTGCAAACACAGTAAAAAGTCTGACAACACCAGGTTTGCACTGGGAGCTGTGCCTCTACATTTCACTCACTGGGATCAGAAACTAACCCCCTTTACACTCCCCACACTTTTACTGTAATAATGGACAGACACGCTCCCCACCCCCACCCCCAAAACAACAGCGACCTCCAAGCAACAGGCAGACAGTTCCACACTCACAGCTGGATTGAGGAACACAGAGAGGGGAAGTTCCCCCGGGCCCCACCTGCTCCGAATTATTGCAAATTAACCCGATTTGTTTTTTAATTCCCCCCCCCAAAGGTTTTGTTTTAAAGTCCTGTTGCTATTGGTGGTGGGATAAGATGTGGGGAACTGGAGAGGGACATAAATATCTTTATATGTACAACAATGTTAACAGAGAACAACAAATAAATAGTATCCCAGTTTTAACTGGTGAGCTTGATGTTGCGGAATTGTCTCTGAATATTAACTGGACAGTTATATTTTGTGACATTTCGTTCAGTATTAACAGGCTAGTTATATTTTGTGAAATTATCTCGAGTTTTAACCGGATAATCTGTTGTGGAATGATCTTTGAATATTAACTGGAGAGTTATATTGTGTGTAGGAAGCTTTGTGTTTGAACTGTCTAGTAACATCTCTACAAATGTTCTTTTAATTTTAACTAGCTTATTACATTTTGTGGAATTATCTTTGGTTTTTAACTGGACAGTTATATTTTGTGAAATAATCTCTGAATATTAACTGGACAGTTATATTTAGTAACATTTTCGTTTAATATTAACAGTCTAGTTATATTTTGTGAAATTATCTTGAGTTCTAACCAGGTAATCTGTTGTGGAATGATCTTTGAATATTAACTGGGCAGTTATATTGTGTGTAGGAGCTTTGTGTTTGAACTGTCTAGTAACATCTCTTCAAATGTTCTTTTAATTTTAACTAGCTAACAATATGTTGTGGGAATTATCTTTGATTTTTAACTGGACAATTATATTTTGTGGTATAATGTGTGAATTTTAACTGGACAGTTATATTTTGTGATAATCTGCTAATATTAATTAGATAGTTATATTTTCTGAAACTATCCTCAAATTTTAACTGGTTAGTTAGATGTTGTGGAACTATCTCGGAGTTTGAATTGATAAGAATAGCTTGTGAAATTAGTTTGAGCTTTCACTAGTTAGAAGCTATTCTGAGTTTTGTGAGGCTAGTTATACTTTGCGAAATTATTTCTGTGTTTTAAATGTCTAGTTAGAGGCTGAAAAATTATCTGTGAGTTGTAATTATCTAGATATATTTAGTGGAACATTCTTTGAATATTAACAGAACAGTTATACATTGTGAATTCATCTTTGAACTTAACTAGATAATTAGATGTTGTGGAACTACCTTAGAGTTTTAACTGGACAATTATATGTGTGGAATTATTCTTGTGTTTTAATTGGCTGGTTATGTGTTATAGAGATATCTTTGTATGTTATCAGTCTAGTTTAGCTCGTGTGAAATTATCCTTGTGCCTGTTTAAAGGCTGTAAAATAATCTTTGAACTGGGCGATTACATTTTGTGAAATTATCTTTAATTAGGTAACTATACTTTGTGATATTGTCATTGTATAACAACCGGTTGGTTATAATTTGTGACATTATCTATGAATTTTAACTAGATAGTTATATTTTGTATGGTTAGTTTAGTGTTTGAACTGACTGGCAATACTTTGAGATGTCTTTGTTTAATATTAACTCTCTGAGTTATATTTTTTTGAACTATCTGTGAATTTTAACGAGATAATTGTCATCTGTATCAGTGACCTGGATGATAATGTGGTAAATTGGATCAGCAAATTTGCTGATGATACAAAGATTGGAGGTGTAGTGGACAGTGAGGAAGGTTTTTCAAAGCTTGCAGAGGGACTTGGACCAACTAGAAAAATGGGTTGAAAAATGGCAGGTGGAATTTGACGCAGACAAGTGTGAGGTATCGCACTTTGGAAGGACGCACCAAAGTAGAACGTACAGGGTAAATGGTAGGACTCTGAAGAGTGCAGTTGAACAGAGGGATCTGGGAATACAGGTACAGGATTCCCTAAAAGTGACGTCACAGGTGGATAGGGTTGTAAAGAGTGCTTTTGGTACATTGGCCTTTATAAATCGGAGTATTGAGTATAAAAATTGGAGTGTTATGGTAAGGTTATATAAGGCATTGGTGAGGCTGAATTTAGAGTATTGTGTACAGTTTTGGTCACCTAGTTACAGGAAGGATATAAATAAGGTTGAAAGAGCTCAGAGAAGGTTCGCAAGGATGTTGCCGGGACTTGAGAAGCTGAGTTACAGAGAGAGATTGAATAGGTTAGGACTTTATTCCCTGGGGAATGAGGGGAGATTTGATAGAGGTGCATAAGATGAGATTGGTAAAGATAGAGTGAATGCAAGCAGGCTTTTTCCACTGAGGCTAGGGGGAGAAAAAAATCCAGAGGGCATGGGTTAAGGGGGAAAGGAGAAGAGTTTAAAGGGAATATTAGGGGAGGATTCTTCACTCAGAGAGCGGTGGGAGCTGCCGGATAAAGTGGTAAATGTGGGCTCACTTTTAACATTTAAGAAAAACTTGGACGGGTTCATGGATGAGAGGGGGGTGGAGGGATATGGTCCAAGTGCAGGGTCAGTGGGACGAGGTAGAAAAATAGTTTAAGGAGGGCCAAAAGGCTGTAATTTTCTATGGTTCTATGGGAGGAAGCGAGTTTCCGGGACACTCTTCCTCAGAAGGCGGTGGGAGCGGAGAATTTCGATGTCTTTAAGGTGGAGGTGGTGAGGTTCTAGATTAATGAGGAGAGGGAGGGTGAAAGGTTATCAGGAGGTCGGGGGGAAGTGGAGTTGAGGTCACAATCAGATCCGCCAATGATCTTATAGAATGGGGGAGGAGGACTGGAAGGGCAGAGTGGCCTATTCCCTTCTCCTGAACCGCGAGTTGGCTTTTTATCGTCTGCTGTTCGGAAATGGCAACCTCCCTCATTCCTCAGGAACAGTCCAAGCATAGAACATAGAACATAGAACACTACAGCACAAACAGGCCCTTCGGCCCACGAGTTGCGCCGATCACATCAACACCTACCAACCTACAGACCTATCTATAACCCTCAATCTCATTAAACCCCATATACTCATCCAGAAGTCTTTTAAAAGACCCCAGCGAGTTCGCCTCCACCACCACTGACGGCAGCCGATTCCATTCACTCACCACCCTCTGAGTGAAAAACTTACCCCTAACATCACTTCTGAACTTCCCTCCCCGCACCTTAAATCTGTGTCCTCTCGTAGCGACCATTTCAACCCGGGGAAATAGCCTCTGAGAGTCCACCCTATCTATTCCTCTCAACGTTTTGTAAACTTCTATCAGGTCACCTCTCAACCTTCGTCTCTCCAGGGAAAAGAGTCCCAGCTCCCTCAACCTAACTTCATAAGGCATGCCTCCCAGTCCAGGCAACATCCTTGTAAATCTCCTCTGTACCCTTTCAATAGCTTCTACGTCTTTCCTATAGTGAGGCGACCAGAACTGCGCACAATCTCCCAGAGATTGTCTTCACCCTGAGAGAGATCTTCGTCATCTAGAGGACAGTCTTCAGAGGGTCGGTGCTGAGGGAGCGCCGCACTGTGTGGGGAGGGTCAGTGCTGAGGGAGCACCGCACTGTGTGTGGGGAGGGTCGGTGCTGAGGGAGCGCTGCACTGTGTGGGGAGGTTCGGTGCTGAGGGAGCGCCGCACTGTGTGTGGGGAGGGTCGGTGCTGAGGGAGCGCCGCACTGTGTGTGGGGAGGGTCGGTGCTGAGGGAGCGCCGCACTGTGTGTGGGGAGGGTCGGTGCTGAGGGAGCGCCGCACTGTGTGGGGAGGTTCGGTGCTGAGGGAGCGCCGCACTGTGTGTGGGGAGGGTCGGTGCTGAGGGAGCGCCGCACTGTGTGGGGAGGGTCGGTGCTGAGGGAGCGCCGCACTGTGTGTGGGGAGGGTCAGTGCTGAGGGAGCGCCGCACTGTGTGTGGGGAGGGTCGGTGCTGAGGGAGCGCCGCACTGTGTGTGGGGAGGGTCGGTGCTGAGGGAGCGCTGCACTGTGTGAGGAGGGTCGGTGCTGAGGGAGCGCCGCACTGTGTGGGGAGGGTCAGTGCTGAGGGAGCGCCGCACTGTGTGGGGAGGGTCAGTGCTGAGGGAGCGCCGCACTGTGTGTGGGGAGGGTCGGTGCTGAGGGAGTGCCGCACTGTGTGTGGGGAGGGTCGGTGCTGAGGGAGCGCCACACTGTGTGGGGAGGGTCGGTGCTGAGGGAGCGCCGCACTGTGTGTGGGGGAGGGTCGGTGCTGAGGGAGTGCCGCACTGTGTGTGGGGGAGGGTCAGTGCTGAGGGAGCGCCGCACTGTGTGTGGGGAGGGTCGGTGCTGAGGGAGCGCCGCACTGTGTGTGGGGGAGGGTCGGTGCTGAGGGAGCGCCGCACTGTGTGTGGGGAGGGTCGGTGCTGAGGGAGCGCCGCACTGTGGGGAGGGTCTTCTTTTAATCATGGACATCACTGGCTGGTCCAGTATTTACTGCCCCTCCCTAGTTGCCCCTTGGAGGGACAGTTGAGAGTCACCCACATTGTCTGTGTGTCTCTGGAGTCACATGTAGGCCAGACCGGGGTAAGGACGGCAGATTTCCCTCCCTAAAGGGGAACCAGATGGGTTTTCCCCACAATGGGGTCATCAGGAGATTCTTAATCCCAGATATTTTTTATTGAATTCAGATTCCCCACCGTCTCCGTGGGTGGGATTCGAACCCGCGGTCCCCCAGAACATTTCCTAGGTTCTAAATTAATAGTCCGTTGATAATACCACTGGGAGCTCACCTGCTCCTGTTTTCATCAAGAGAAAATGGACATTCTGTGGAATTTGTGGCTGGAACATTCCGAAAGCTGACGCCAGTCAGATTTCTCCAGTCCCGCTGCA